>NC_045153.1:12554109-12582624 GCF_900700415.2 Clupea harengus
AATAGCCAGTATCATTTTATTCCATGTGTCCATCCAGTCAAATTGGTGAATCCAAATGTTATTTAAAAAACCATATATGAAGTAATTTCTTTGTAATCATCCAAAATAATGTTAAGTGTATGGGTATTTTTCCAAATAGGCGACCGACTGGTCAAAACGTGCGATGCATTGAGTGGGCAACGCGCCGTGTATTAAGTGGGCCGGTCTGACAGTAACTCCCGGGCCACTTTTTCCCCCAGTCTGCCCCTGCCAGAGCGATAAAGGGTCCTGGTAGGCCATGTTCAAGATGGGTCATGTTGAGGAATGTATGTGTCCTCTGAAGTAGCTTGATTTGATCATGACCTGCACCAATACGATGAAAGAATTTTCTGAGTTCACTTTGTTTGTCTTCTGCAGTAACTCAACCGCTAAGTGGAGTGTTTTTATCAATTGGCTTCTGGTGAATGTTTTGGTTTCTTACTGACAGCAAGGAATCACAGTGTTGCTAAAATTTAAAAAGTCCTCTTTGTCTTTAAGTGGCCCTTAATTGATATTTGGGGGCCAAGCCCCGAATATTTTGCCTCCATGTTCTTTTGTGATTGCTGAGGACCAATAAAGCACACCATTCTCATGTAGCCATCTGCTGGTGGGTTGAATGAAGCAAACTGTTATGAAAATTAATTATTTTAAAGAAAGAATGAACACTATGAAAACTCCATTTCATTTTGCAACCGATCTTTATGACAGATTAACTTTCACATCCCCAGTGTATTTCTGTGGTTGAGAGAATGTTAATGTTTTTGCTTTGGATTCCCTCTTTGGATTCTCTTACTTTTCATGTAGGAAGTATTTCTGTGCTCAGCATGTATCAGTGCCTTAAGAGATTAATCATCAACTATTTAGATTTTAAAACAATGCGATGATGAACAGCCATTTGCGTTTGCCACAATTGCACACAAAAAAAAAGAGTTGATGGCACAAATTGTGGATGAAATCTGTTTGTGTGTTTACAGTTGTGCAGGAGATAATCCATCCAGGACTGTTGTGTTACAAGTGCCTGTTGTGATGTTTTTGGGGCCTGACAACAAACTACAAAAAAATTAACAGATGTATTACCTGCGTAATGTTTTAAATGTCACACCTAAAAGAACATGCATGGGTCACGTTAACCACCCACACAAGAAACCCTGATAATAACATTGTTTCAAAAACAATTAAATTGTCCTTACCAGAAGAATAGAATAGGCTAACTTCTTCAAACCAGGTGGACAGCTATAAATCCGTGAGAAACCTACGGCAATTTTACAGGTAAGAGCCCAGCTTCCTGGTCTTGTTGCGGTAAAGGCACTTCCCCTAAGATTCTGTTACAACTATACCCTTCTGCAGTGGTTTTAAAACGTTTTGTTCCAAAGGGCAAGCCAAAGGGCAAGCCACACCAAAGGGCAAGCCAAAATCTCAAGGCACACCTGTATTCAAATCCGTGCAGATAGCCTCTATAACACTTGATATTGACTTGTGATATGGGGATATTGATATATGCACATAAAAGCAACATCATTTCAACCTCTTCGTCATATGAATGATTCCTTCACTGACCAAGGCTCCTTAGAGATGGTAATAGGGGAGGAATAACAATCAGGAACATGGCAGAATAAATCATTCACAGATCATAGAGAGCATGCAAGCATACATGTGGTAAATGCGCATGATACATATGTTAGGTGTTGGCAGTGGCGTAACGTAGTAACGACTGGCCCAGGTGCAAGATATTATGACGGGCCCCCCTAGTGAACGCTAAAAAAAAAAATGTATGAAAAAAAAAAAAAATTCGTAGCGTTCCCTACTTCTGCAACCGCGTCTAAAAAAAACGCTAATCAAAGGTGTTCGTTATCGATATAAATAGTGTTTAATTAATCAACCTTACATATTTCAGAAGCGATGGGTGTGTACACAATGAAATAAGTCTTGTTTGACTCTCAGCAGGAACATTTCTTACCGTAAAAATGGTTAACTGTTGCATGGTTGCTGACACACCACTGAGGGCAGAAGCAGCGATTCTGATCCCAGCTGAACTGCTGCACTGCTGACTCCGTGGGCTAGTTATAAAGCCAAAATAATCTAATTTAGGCAGCTTTGCCGCCTTCTCCTCCTGTTCTTTTTTCTCTTGCCCTTTTCTACTTCCACTCTTGTGCTTAAAAGGCATTGTTACGAGTAAAGTTGTGCTGTGCAGTGCTCAATGAACTAGGTTATCAGACCTTCAGACCTAGGTTATCAGAATTGTTTTAACTATAGCGTATTGTATTGTCAATTGATCAAATAGAGACTTGACATTGGACAACAACATACATATTACCCAGCAATCGTCATTGCTAATCACAAAAATACCAAAGAAAATAAGAACTTTTAATTGAATAGTGTTTTGATAGTTTCTATAGTGTATGTAGGATAAGCATATGATTTTGTTATAAATTGCTACTTTTCCCCCAAAAATACTGACAACCATGACTGAGATAAGTTTGCCTTTTCAAGTGTATATATAGCATTTGACATTGCTGACAATATGAAAACAGAGCGTATTTGAACATATGCATATCCGAGAGAATTTGACGCTGTACTGAAACTGAGGGTGGGCCCCCCGAGCGACGCCTGTCGCTGTAATTGGAGGAGGGGCCCGTCGAGTGACGCGTGTACATCTTTGGGCAACCGCACCTGCTGCACCCCCTATAGTTACGTCCCTGGGTGTTGGTGTAATTCACATATCAGAGCATATTGATAAACCCCAACCACCCTTTCAGCTTCCACCACGCCAGATGGTTGGAGACAGCTATATTAGCATTTCAACTGGACCCATCTGCCTGGCATATCCTGTCAGGCTCCTACAATCACACCTTGACCCACAGACACACATACCACCTCAACCTTGAAGTGACAGAGGAATTACTTTGTGTAAAAACAATGCAAGGCAGTACCACAGCCAAGGATGTATTTGAGCAACTGTGTGACGCAATGGCGCATGCTGGTCTGTCATTGAAGTCTCTCCGAGGAATAACAACAGACGGTGCACCATCAATGATCAGCATATCAGCAAACTATAAGTTTTAGATCACTATAGATGGAAAGATGCTGTATTTTGACAGATAAATTATACACTTGAAATATATTTATCATAAATACATTTATTTTATTAAAGAAATGATTCTGATTTTTGCTGAAACTTTATTCAGTTTTCTGCTTTGTTTTGTTGGTTTGCAGCCTTGTTACCAACTATGCAAAGTGGTGCAGTACAGCATTTGCTTTGAAATGTGCATGTATGAAGGAAAAATATAGTTGTGAATGAAGATATTATCCCACTATTACTGTGAGTCATGGGCCATCAATGACACAAAGTCATCCAAAAATGCAATGTGGTAAATGCGCATGATACATATGTTAGGTGTTGGCAGTGGCGTAACGTAGTAACGACTGGCCCAGGTGCAAGATATTATGACAGGCCCCCCTAGTGAACGCTAAAAAAAAAAAATTATGAAAAAAATTAATAAATTCGTAGCGTTCCCTACTTCTGCAACCGCGTCTAAAAAAACCGCTAATCAAAGGTGTTTGTTATCGATATAAATAGTGTTTAATTAATCAACCTTACATATTTCAGAAGCGATGGGTGTGTACACAATGAAATAAGTCTTGTTTGACTCTCAGCAGGAACATTTCTTACCGCAAAAATGGTTAACTGTTGCATGGTTGCTGACACACCACTGAGGGCAGAAGCAGCGATTCTGATCCCAGCTGAACTGCTGCACTGCTGACTCCGTGGGCTAGTTATAAAGCCAAAATAATCTAATTTAGGCAGCTTTGCCGCCTTCTCCTCCTGTTCAAAGTCATCCAAAAATGCAACTATAACAAACACCTTTATCCAAAGAGCGTCTTGCATTGCCCAGGAATTGAAACTCAGGACAGCTACTTGTTATTCAACAACACTAACCATTGTACCACTGATCACACATGGTACATTTGCCACACTCAAAAGTGGTATCTACAGTATTGTTATAGGCAAGCCAACAGATAAAAAAAATCAGGCCCCCCACTGACCAGATTGGACGCTCTTCGGCCCCCCGGTAATTTGAGTTTGAGACCCCTGCTCTAAAGAGTGACATCAAACACATACATACGTCAGATAACCCCCACATACTTAATTAAACCCCCCTAAAGGTCCAGAGTAACCCACACCCCAACATATCCTCCAGATGGATACCTGTGGATAATTTAATTTTGCCTGTTATACCCTACAGATAATGGCAGGGTGGGGAAACAGTAGGGTGGGGGGGTTCATATGTGGGGGGAGGGGGTGAGAACAGAGGACAAAGGGTGATAGCAAGAAGTAGGCTGGGGGGAAGGGGTTCACATCTCGTCTGTCAAGAGACACACATACTCACACTAAAGTGAAGGACTATTGAAAATCAAATGGCCACAAGGGATACATGGCCCTTGGACACTTCAACCTGCCAGCCACGTCCTTGGAAGATCACTCTTGAAACTGTTCCTGATTCAGCACTTCTTGTCATGGTAGAGACTGCCCACCCAGAACACTAACATACATGGCAGAAGGACCCTCCACATGGTAATTATTGTGAGGGCATAGTAATGCTCATATGGGGGACCAAATATAACTATTCTTCTGTTATTTTGTATCATCTGATTCTGTAATATACCCCTGGAGGTGTACTCTGTCACTGAGACCTGAATGATTAGCATCTGAAGCCCCCCCCCCCCAGATAATGAAGATAGTCTAAACTGGGAGGGGAAAAATTAGACAGAGAGAGTGGGTAGAGTTTGGCTGCCAAAACGTTTATGTGCTTAATGGATATGGTGATAAGGAACAATGTACTCTTGTCAGATAAACAACGGCTGTAGAATAGAGCACCAGGGGCAGAGTCTGAGGCCACAGACTGTGGGGCTGCATCAGTGGCAGTGGCGGGCTGCTAAAACAACAGCATTACAATGTGATGTAACAGCCACAGCATAACAGCATTGTTACAGACACGTGATGCAAGAGTAGAATAATATCTGACTCATTATTTCAGCTATTTCAGGAAAAAGGTGGATGTAGAAAAATACAATGGTTGTAATGCAGTGATGTGGTGAACATGGAGCAGCCTTGCAAAAAAAAGTGTCACGAAAGGTCAGGCAGAAAGTTCTGTGTGCAAAAACAAGTGTCCAGTAAGGCCAGGTAGAAAGGCCTGTTTTCGAAAATCATCATGAGAAGGCAGTTTAATTCTACAGGTGCAGGCTGCCGCAGACGGCGAAGTATTCATGAAGGGGTCTCTGAATAGGAGAATTGTAGTATAAAAAGTAAGTGCACTGATTTTTGGCAGAGAGATGCTATGGACCACCACTCAAATAGGCTAGAAGTCTGCAAGATTGAAATAAACTTCAGCTCATCGCACTCAGTCGTCTGCTTCTCGGCATGAATTAACCCAGCCAGACTAGCATATCACTATCATCCTTGTAGTTGTAGCCTGTAGGCTTCTGCTGATGAAGCAGATTGAATGGATTGTTTATTTCGTGTGTTTGTTTTATTTGTCTTGCGTGTTTCTGCGCTGGAGTTGATTCCTTCGTCTTCCCTCTGTTCAGGTGAATCTGCCGGACCGCAGCTGTGAAGTGCACCGCGTGAAGCTCTCTGAGGATGAGCAGTCTGTTTATGGCGTGGTGTTCGCCAGATGTTCAACCATTCTGACTTAATACACCTGTTAGTATTTGCTATTAGTAATATTTAAATTGTGAGAATTTGTTGCAGTTTTGGTAGAGGTATAGCAACTAATCCATTGTGAAAGTGGAATCATTTTAGGTGTGTGTGCCCTGTGCCTGTGCCTGTGCCTGTGCCTGTGTCTGTGTCTGTGTCTGTGTCTGTGTCTGTGTCTGTGTCTGTGTCTGTGTCTGTGTCTGTGTCTGTGTCTGTGTCTGTGTCTGTGTCTGTGTCTGTTTTTGTGTCTGTGTCTGTGTGTGTGCGTGTGCGTGTGCGTGTGCGTTACTATTACAAGCAACAGTATGACCTGTGCCTTCAAGGGGTAGATACTTAAATGGTGATTTACACCAACAGGTGTGAAATGCTGCTAGTTTAAAACACTTGATCGTATGCTTGCCTTGAGAGTTGTTATAACTTGTGATTTTATTTCAGCAAAAAGTCAGACACATGCAGGTCATCATGCAACATGCATATTTTTTTAAACTCTATTCGGACAACTATAACAGTGTATTATTTTAGTTGCATGTGGTCTTCCTTTGCTTCACATGTAGGTTTTGCTTTCCGCAGAGATATGAGCAATGCTGAAGATGAATGCTGTCAGACAGTAACTGTGTACCTGATTCACTTACAATGGCCTGGATTTTTAAATGTGCCTTTAGAGGTTTTAATTTTTATGTGTCCATTTTAATTTGGTCCTTTAGCATCATTTGAGTCTGGTCATATTGGATTCAGTTCTGTTCATCACATTCTGTAAAGATTCTCAGCATTTCAGTTTGGCAGCTGGCTGAATTGATCCTTCTTTTTTGTCCTACCTGTTTTGTTTGTTGCTGTTTTTTTCTATCTGTTCATGACTATGTTTGTCTCTGAAAGTCAAATGTTTTGTCCTTAATAAAATATATTATCATCCATCCCCGGAGAAAACCAGCTTAGTCGCATAACTCCATGCCACGTTTCTATATAAACCTTGTGTGATGTGTTTAATTTTGCTTTTCTCTCGTCTGCTGCGGTCTGAGTAATATGTTAAGACAGAAAGCCTCGGCTGGGATAAGCTGGTCCTGAGGGGAGGGGTTCAGCTGAAATCAGTCACATAAAATAAACACATTTCAGTCAGACAAACACTTGAAACTCAACCCATCTGCAGGCGCCGTCAAACCGATCAGTTTAGAATGAACTTTTAAACAATATCTGGGCCCATCAGATATAACGTGGAACTTTAGAATCTTACATTGTTGATGAACTGACCAGACTGGCAGACCAGACTGACGGACTAGATTTAGATAGGCCTACTTTAAGATGCCTAGATAGCAACATCAACATCGTTTTGAAACATCATATGGGTAAAGTTAGGTTGTTGTTGATCAGTCTCAAAGCACATCATTCTTTCCTACATGTTTACTTTACTTACTTTTCCATTCATATACTAATCTATATTGTCGGTTTGTGAATGTTAGATAACAGTGTCTGCTTTTGTGAATAACTAAAAGGACTGAGTAAAAGAGATTTAGTGTTCGATTTTCTCAGTGTTGATTTACCATCATTTAGAAATATGTCTGAAGAAATAGAAAATAAGAAATATGTTTGCATTTACAAAAGGTTCACCTACAAGCCTGCATAACATTTCCACAGAGTAAAACTTAACTAAGGAATGTGACGCCATCGAAGCCATGCCAATGTCGCCATCTTGTGGTCATATTATGCTACATGTGCCAAATGAAACGGCCATGAGTTTGTCTTTCCTTTCACACATACACTACCGTTCAAAAGTTTGGGGTCACTTAGAAATGTCCTTATTTTTCAAAGAAAGGCACTGTTTTTTTCAATGAAGATAACATTAAATGAATCAGAAATACACTCTATACATTGTTAATGTGGTAAATGACTATTCTAGGTGGAAACGTCTGGTTTTTAATGAAATATCTACATAGGTGTATAGAGGCCCATTTCCAGCAACTATCACTCCAGTGTTCTAATGGTACATTGTGTTTGCTAATCGCCTTAGAAGACTACTGGATGATTAGAAAACCCTTAAAAACCCTTGTGCAATTATGTTAGCACAGCTGAAAACTGTTTTGCTGGTGAGAGAAGCTATAAAACTGGCCTTCCTTTGAGCTAGTTGAGTATCTGGAGCATCACATTTGTGGGTTCGATTATACTCTCAAAATGGCCAGAAAAAGAGAACTTTCATGTGAAACTCGCCAGTCTATTGTTGTTCTTAGAAATGAAGGCTATTCCATGCGAAAAATGGCGAAGAAACTGAACATTTCCTACAACGGTGTGTACTACTCCCTTCAGAGAACAGCACAAACGGGCTCTAACAGAGTAGAAAGAGAAGTGGGAGGCCCTGGTGCACAACTCAGCAAGAAGACAAGTGTATTAGAGTCTCTAGTTTGAGAAATAGACGCCTCACAGGTCCTCAAATGGCAGCTTCTTTAAATGGTACCCGCAAAACGCCAGTGTCAACGTCTACAGTGAAGAGGCGACTCTGGGATGCTGGCCTGATGAGTGGCAAAGAAAAAGCCATATCTGAGACTGGCCAATAAAAAGAAAAGATTGATATGGGCAAAAGAACACAGACATTGGACAGAGGAAGATTGGAAAAAAGTGTTATGGACAAACGAATCAAAGTTTGAGGTGTTTGCATCACACAGAAGAACATTTGTGAGATGCAGAATAGGTGAAAAGATGCTGGAAGAGTGCCTGACGCCATCTGTCAAGCATGGTGGAGGTAATGTGATGGTCTGGGGCTGCTTTGGTGCTGGTGAAGTGGGAGATTTGTACAAGGTAAAAGGGATTTTAAATAAGGAAGGCTATCACTCCATTTTGCAACACCATGCCATATCCTGTGTACAGCGCTTGATTGGAGCCAATTTCCTCCTACAACAGGACAATGACCCAAAGCACACCTCCAAATTATGCAAGAAATATTTAGGGAAGAAGCAGGCAGCTGGTATGCTGTCTGTAATAGAGTGGCCAGCCCAGTCACCAGATCTCAACCCCATTGAGCTGTTGTGGGAGCAGCTTGACTGTATGGTACGCAAGAAGTGCCCATCAAGCTAATCCAACTTGTGGGAGGTGCTTCAGGAAGCGTGGGGTGAAATTTCTACAGATTACCTCAACAAATTAACAGCTAGAATGCCAAAGGTCTGCAATGCTGTAATTGCTGCAAATGGAGCATTCTTTGACGAAAGCAAAGTTTGAAGAACAAAATTAATATTTCAAATAGAAATCATTATTTTTAACCTTGTCAATGTCTTGACTATATTTTCTATTCATTTTGCAACTCATTTGATAAATAAAAGTGTGAGTTTTCATGGAAAACACGAAATTATCTGGGTGACCCCAAACTTTTGAACGGTAGTGTATACCTAATAAAATAGATTATAAAAAGTTCCAAACCAGACATATGTGGGTTGTAAACCACTTATGAGAGGGTAGAGTTGATAGTAAGAAATAATGCCGTCATAACTTTACGTCTTGTCATAATTTCTCTGAAACAGCCCAGAATGCCAATATTCCACATGCCAATACACACACTCATATTTATGGTTGTCAGCCTTTTATATATATATACGTATATACAGTACCAGTCAAAAGTTTGGACACACCTTCTCATTCAAAGGTTTTTCTTTATTTAAATGTTTTTCTACATTGCAGATTAATATTGAAGACATCAAAACTATGAAGGAACACATATGGAATTATGTGGCAAACAAAAAAAGTGTTAAAAAAAACAGAATATGTTTTATATTTTAGATTCTTCAAAGTAGCCACCTTTTGCTTTGATGACAGCTTTGCACACTCTTGGCATTCTTTCAAGCAGCTTCACGAGGTAGTAACCTGGAATGGTTTTCAATTATGTCAAGAGTTGTCAAGAGTTAATTTCTGGAATTTCTTGCCTTCTTAATGTGTTTGAGACCATCAGTTGTGTTGTGGAGGCAGGGTTGGTGCACAGTTCTATACAGTGAACAGGCCTATTCGACTACAGTTCTAATCCATATTATGGCAAGAACCACTCAACTAAGTAAAGAGAAACGACAATCCATCATTACTTTAAGACAGGAAGGTCAGTCAATCCGGAAGATTTCTAGAACTTTGAATGTATCCTTAATTGGAGTCACAAAAACCATCAAACGCTATGATGAAACTGGCTCTCATGAGGACAGCCCCAGGACAGGAAGACCAAGAGTTACCTCTGCTGCCGAGGATAAATTCATTAGAGTTACCAGCCTCAGAAACCGCAAATCAACAGCACCTCAGATTAGAGGCCACATAAATGCTTCGCAGAGTTCAAGTAGCAGACACATCTCAACATCAACTGTTCAGAGGTGACTGCGTGAATCACGCCTTCAGGGTCGGGTTGCTGCAAAGACGCCACTACTGAGGAAGAACAACAAGAAGAAGAAACTTGCTTGGGAAACACACAAAATGGACATTAAACAAGTGGAAATCTGTACTTTGGTCTGATGAGTCCAAATTTGCGATTTATGGTTCCACCCGCCGTGTCTTTGTAAGACGCAGAAAAAGTGAGCGGATGGTTTGGTTCCCACCGTGAAGCATGGAGGAGGAGGTGTGATGGTGTGAGGGTGCTTTGCTGGTGACACTGTTGGTGATTTATTCAAAATTCAAGTGGGACCAGCATTTGTATTTCAACAGGACAATGACGCCAAACCAGGGGCGTATCTAGCCCTATTTTAGGGGGGCTGGAGCCCCCCCAAAAGTTTCCTTAGCCCCCCCAAAAATATTTTTTTTATTATATTGTTTATTTTGAGATCGTCAAATTCACACCTAACAACCGATTTAGTGAACGTATTTTGTTGAATTTTTAGAGTTAGGAATAATATAGGCTCGAGTAGCACAGGATTCCCGCCTGTTTGAGACTGTGGTGGCAAGCGCACGGCTCTGTTTGGTCTTGAGTGAGTGAGCCTCGCGAGGGTGCAGACAGATGGTGATAACGACAGTGGGGCGACAGTGGTACAGGAGGTAAATAAGTCGTTTAGAAATCAGAAGGTTGCTAGTTCGATTCCCTGTCGAAGCGTCCTTGAGCAAGACGCTGAACCCCTAATTGCACGTGATGTGCAGTGTGCCATCAGTGTAAATGTAAAATGTGTATACATTGTAAGTTGCTTTGGATAAAAGCGTCTGCTAAATGACTAAATGTAAATGTAAATGATAACGTCTAGTTAACAGACTTGGAGCGACTGTCCGACCCAAGCTGGTGAAAGCTGCCATAATCAGCTGCTGGATCTAAAGGTATAGCACATGAAGTTTAAAATAGTAAAAGAAATGAAATGGTTAAATTATCACGAGTTAATTACAGATGTCGTGGCTCTCTTTTATCATGCCGGTTCATTGATCCAGTGGGTATGCTACCCTACTCAGTAGCTCCGCCAGCTATAACTAGCTAGTGAACTCTAGCCTACAATGTTAACCTACTCACTTGAGCTGCAAATCCCTACCATGCTACAGTATAATTAGCACCTATCTCAGCAGATGAGTTCAATATGTTTATTGTTGTGCCATATTTTAAATCTGAATTTGTTAATGCCTCTTCCTAAAACCCACTAGAGGACACTATTTAAAAAGGATATTTTCAAAAAAAATCTTATGGGGGAGCATGCCCCCAGACCCCCCTAGTTTTGCTGGGTCACAGGAAAAATAATAGCTTTTATCTAAGGGCTTAGCCCCCCCAAAAGTGGGAACCTAGATTCGCCCCTGCCCCAAACACACCTCCAGGCTATGTAAGGGCTATTTGACCAAGAAGGAGAGTGATGTAGTGCTGCGTCAGATGACCTGGCCTCCACAAACACCTGACCCAAACCCAATTGAGATGGTCTGGGATTAGTTGGACCGCAGACTGAGTGAAGGCAAAGCAGCCAACAAGTGCTCAGCACCTCTGGGAACTCCTTCAAGACTGTCGGAAAACCATTCCAGCTGATTGAAAGACTGTGCAAAGCTGTCATCAAAGCAAAAGGTGGCTACTTTGAAGAATCGAAAATATAAAACATATTCTGGTTTGTTGAGCATTTTTTTGTTTACCACAATTGTTTACCACATATTCCACAAGACAAAACCATTGAATGAGAAGGTGTGTCCAAACTTTTGACTGGTACTTTATATATATATAATCACTCTCTGCCTAAATGTATAGGAGGACTGTAGGCCTACGTAGCATGTAAACCTCACTCCCTTTAAACCTTGACAGGTGACAAACTCTTGCAATGATGGGTTTTAGCTTCCATGATAGCACGTCCTCACATTAATAATATACTCACACACACTCATATTTATGGTTGTCAGCCTCCAAAGATCACTCTTGCTATGTGAAAATTCACATTCGAGTTATCTCAGGACTCCAGAGCTGTAGATCAGTATATTTATTACAAATAACAATTGCAATCGGGCTCACTCACAGCACAAGGATGAAAGTGAAGCAATTTGACTAACATCCAAAGGGTTTATATACTTAAGATTTATCTTACTCTGATGCCATAAATGTTTCTAACGTCAGCAAGAATAGCCACGCTCGACTAAAAGTCCCTTTGTGTCATCCCAGCTAAGCTTTCTGAAATGCAAGGATGTCAGTTTTACACAGGGTTGAACAAGCACAATTTGACCCTCCTTAAGACAAGATGTATCCTCACTTACGCATGTAGGCCTTACACATATGCAGACTAAGTGGCGTCAGCACCTAATAATCTTAATTACGCACACCCACAGAAACACAGAAAAGCCACGTTCCTGCTTACATAAGCACATGATTCATACAAGGTCCTTATTCATACAAGGCACTTGATGAACAGTGTTTTGAAATTAACTATATACTATTATATATATATCACTCTGCCTAAATGTATAGGAGGCCTGTAGGTACAGGCCTAAGTAATATGTAAACCTCACTCCCTTTAAACCTTGACAGGTGACAAACTCTTGCAATGATGGGCTTCAGCTTCCATGCTAGCACGTCCTCCTCACATGCAGAGGTTACAGGGTTGGTGGGGGTGGTTGGGGTTGAATGTCAGAAAGGCTGCTACTTCTCATCTTGTGCTTGCTCTAGGGGGCTCATGACTTCATCAGTGAATCAGTGAATAACAGCACATAGATACACTGATTCATTAACAATTAGTGTAACTGTATGTAATATGAAGCGCTCCAGCCTTTCGGATTAGGCCCCTATCGGCAACTGCTTGGTTCGACAGGGAAACATACACCTGGATCAGTTTGGGTGCAAGTTTGTGGAGCAAACCCAGTATTCAATGTTCTTGTGTGGTTAGTATGGAAATAAATACTTTCATGTGAATAAAATATCTTTTCATAGAAAAGGATTTTTTGTCATTATTATACCATAAGTAGTTTGGTGGGTATTTTAGGTATGATTAGCAGTAGGGTGCTTTCAGTTGTTTCATATGGCATGATACCTGTGGTTGGTTTGGGTGCATTCTGATACCTAAATGGCAGAACATTCTCATGTGAAACAGGAAAGCACAAGTCACCACGCTGTCAATGCCACAGCTGTACCCACAAGCGCATGCAAGGAGGATGAAAAAAAGCTTCGAGTCAACTAAATGAAGGCATATGAGCTCACGTCAAGACAAACAAAGAAGTCTGTCATGACCAGACAGAGGTTTGTCACGTACTCACTCAGATATGGATAAAAAATAACCAAACCTGCAACCATAATTAGGCCACTGCACTACTCACACCGTAACTTCTTTTTATGTCTAACACCTTGTCTGTCTGGTTTTTACAATTTGTTTTCTTAACTGCACTGTTTTGTCAAACTGTTGTTTATCTTTTATTATTATAATTTATTTTTTTTATTATATAATTATTATTTTTTTATTATTATTTCTTTCCGTATCTCTCTGTCATGCCCTGCCAAGGGACAACGGATGAAAAATAGCTAACCTAGTTAATTCCGGTGCATTTACATTTTCCTTGGGAAATGTTTATCAATGTACACTGTCCCTTTTCAAATAAACGCATAAACAATATACAGGACAAGAACACGGCTTTGACTTGTCAAATGAATAAAAAAACTGAAACAAAATCAAATATGTTGAATTTACATACAGGCATTGTTCATGCATAATACTTCACATTAAAGGCATAATTGTACTTAACAACTATTCTACTCTTCAGTGAAAATGAATGGAGTGAATGAGTACTTGAGTGAATAACAGTCCTTTCCTATGGCTTTTAATGTATGTTTTCTGCGCAGTGAACGACAAAGTGAAAGTGAAACCATCTGACATGTTTTTCCACCAGGTTGATACACCAGTTATTATGCCACACTGTTCAGCAGAGGCCTGCAGACGGAGAGCACAGGGTGTCTTAGAGGGGAGATTCAAGCCCTGCCACTCCCCTTTCCTGTGACACTGCACAACATCACACTGTGCATCGGCAGGTTCAACTACATCACTGAGAACTAGCCACTGTGTAGGTTCACCAAAGCTTTTCCACGCCTCTGCTGGGAGGGGGTGGGGGGTTGAATGTCACAAAGGCTGCTACTTTTCATCTTGTGCTTGCTCTAGGGGGCTCAGGCCTTGTAAATCAGTGAATAACAGCCCATAGATACACTGATTCATTAACAATGAGTTAAGTACAATGTAATTAGTGTAACTGTATGTAATATGAAGCACTCCAGCCTTTCAGATAAGGCACATATCACTAACTGCTTGGTTCGACAGGGAAACATACACCTGGATCAGTCTAGGTACAAACAGGCTGTGGAGCAAAGCCAGTATTCCATCTTGTGCTTGCATGGTTAGTATGGAAATAAGGCCTTTTCTTATCATTTTGATACCATAAATAGTTTGGTGGACATTTTAGGTATGATTAACAGTATGGTGCTTTCAGTTGTTTTGTATTGCATGATGCCTGTGTGTGTTGGTTTGGGTGCATTCGGATACCTAGATGCCAGAACATTCTCATGTGAAACAGGAAAGCACAAGTCGCCACACTGTCAATGCTACAGCTGTACCCACAAGCCCTCTGCAGAAATGACACGAAACCTTTCTGAGAAAATGGGGTCATCTACATAAAGGAAGATAAATTTAGGCCATGACAAATACATCTGAGAGACATTTGTCACTTACTCACTCAGACATACAGTACATGGAAAGAATGTGGCTTTGAAATTTGCATATGAAAAGAAGAAACTAAATAAAATGTGTTGAATAGACTCACAGTTCATGATTATTGCTTATCATATGAAACGCATACTTGAACTTAACGACCTATTCAGTGAAAACTAATTGGGTGAATGAGTACTTGAGTGAAAAGCAGTTATTTCTGAGAGAGAGAGAGAGAGAGAGAGAGAGAGAGAGAGCAAAAGACAGAAAAAGAAGAGAATGTGACTTACAAACTCGATTAGACATAAGACGCAAAATCTAAGATCAATTTAATTAATTTGCATAGCTCCATTACCAACAGACAAAGTGAAAGTGCCTTACAGAGCCCAAGGCCTAAGCTCTCTGCAGTAAGCACAAGATGACGATGGCATGGATGAACTCTCTAACAGGAAGAAACCTTGAGCGGAACCCAGTTCAGTGGGGGAACCAATCTGCTTGAGCTCAGCCAATTAGAGGGATAGGGAGGGAGGGAGGGAGGGAGGGAGGGGAAGTGAGAAAATAAGAGGCACAGTGATAATTAACTCAGTCAAGGAGGTTATGTTTTTGGTGCGGTTTGTTAGTGTGTTTGTTGGTCTATCTGTCAGCAAGATTACGCAAAAACTACAAGCCCGATTATCATGAAACTCGGTGGAAAGGGGAGGCATTAGCCAAGGAAGATACCATTACATTTCGCAAACGATTGGAAAAGTCCTTTTAGAATAAGTTTGTGCACCTCTCTGCACCCTGACTTGTTTTGCGTTGTCAGTGCTGGCAGATGTCTGCGTGGCTCATCACCTTTGGGTTATGACCCCATTACTTGTTAAAAGGTTTGGATGTGGTCCTGTATGTCTTTATTGTGTTAAGGGCATGTTGCATGCCTGTTGCCTGTTAGTGGCCGGTTCTCCTTGTTGTGTCCCTGTTGTCCTAGGGCCCAGGTTTCAGTGGACCCAAAAGGTGGGGCATTTGTTTGGATGGGTCACAGCAGGTCTTTTTATTTTTCAAGGCTTCGTACAGAAACATTTTCGCGGAGGGAGGTGTTGCGACCCAGTACGCCCCCTTTAGTCTGTGCAGCAGCTGTGCGTGGACAGGAGACAGCACTGGTGAAACACTGGGAAACCCTAGTTGCTACACACGTACTGTATGTAGGCATGAACATATAACCCACAAAGGAAACATTTGGTTTAGTCTAAATAGAACCTATCCATACACCCCTAGACACTCTTTCTTGCTTTTGTTTTTTATGTTAGTTTAATACAATTATTTATTCTTTAAACTAACTTTGTTTGCTGCCCCCACTTTTTTATGTTGTAGTCACACAAGCCGGGCATATAACATAAACATTTGACATAAAACAATAACAAAGGACAACAAGTTAGTTATGAAAAAAAGTTTATTAAACTAACGTAAAAAACAAGAACGAGAGAAAGAGAGATCTGAGGGCAAGATCAATCTCTGGTGAGGGAGAACTGCAGGTGTTGGAGGTAAAACTAAAAGAGGCGCAGTGGGTGGTAACAACATTGCCTGACATCTGTTGTCCCCTCACGTTTTTTTGTAGCCTGCTTCTTCAGATATCTGCTCTTGTAAAGTGCTTCATCCTGCAACTGCCTCTGCTGTTGCGGGTCTTGCTGCTGCTGCTGCTGCTGCCTCTGCTGCTGTTGAGAGTATTGCTGCTGCTGCTGCTGCTGCTGCTGCTGCTGTTGTGGGTCTTGCTGCTGCTGCTGCTGCTGCTGCTGCTACTGCCTCTGCTGTTGTGGGTCTTGCTGCTGAAGGAGTTGCAAAGCAGAATTAAGGATCAGAGTTAATAATGATTGACAATAATCAATAATCCAATTAATCTTATATTAATTTGTATTTGTTGCTTTTTTAATTGGACTTAGGTTAAAATGTAAGAGTGTAAATTAAATGCCCTGAGGAAGGTGTGAGTGAACCCCCCCCCCACCGCCCCCCCTCTCTCACTTGGTCATATCAAACTGTCTTTTGTATTCCTTAAAACCCCACCCCCATGAATACAGGCCTCTGAGACATTTGCTCACAGCTGGACCTCTTTACCAACAATTTCCCCTGTGACTCCCCTGGGAGTTTCCTGTCTTGACTGATACATATTCATGGAGGGCCGGGGCTATGGGGTGACACCCCTTATGCTATCTAGGGTACTTAAACTGGACTGTTTCAATGGCTGACCAGATGAGACACAGGTGAATCTTTTGAGTGAAGACTCTCCCGTGATATACGTCATTGCAAGAATAAGGCCTGTTTCTTGACTGATCATACTGATGCTGCTGTTGTGGGTCTTGCTGCTTCTGCTGCTGCTGATGATGATGATTTTGCTGCTGCTGTTGCTGTTGCTGTTTTAGCTTTGGTTTTTGCTGCTGCTGCTACTGCTTTTCTTGCTGCTTCTGCTGCTTTTGCTGCTGCTGCTTCTGCTTTTGCTGCTGCTCTTGCTGCTGTTGCTGTTGCTGTTTCTGGTGCTGATGCTTCTGCTGCTCTTGCTGCTGCTCTTGCTGCTGTTGCTGTTTTTGCTTTGGTTTTTGCTGCTGCTGCTGTGTTTGTTGCTGCTTTTGCTGCTGCTTCTGTTGCTTTTGCTGCTGCTGTTGCTGCTGCTTCTGCTGTTGCTGCGTCTGTTGCTGATGCTTCTGCTGCTCTTGCTGCTGCTGCTCTTGATGCTGCTGCTGATTCTGTTGATGTCGTTGCTGCTACTGATGCTGATGCTGTTGCTGCTGCTTCTACTGCTGTTGCTGATGCTTCTGCTGCTCTTACTGCTGCTGCTGCTGCTGTTTCTGTTTTTGTTGCTGCTGTTTCTGCTGCTGCTGCTGCTTCAGCTGATTTTTCTGCTGTTGCTTTTGCTGCTGCTGCTGTTGCTGCTTCTGCTGCTGATGCTTCTGCTGCTCTTGCTGCTGATTCTGCTGCTTTTTCTGCTTCTTTTACTGCTGTTGCTGTTTCTGCTGCTGATGCTTCTGCTGCTCTTGCTGTTTCTGCTGCTGATTCTTCTGCTGCTCTTGCTGCTGCTGCTGATTCTGTTGCTGCTTCTGCTGATGCTGTTGCTGTTGAGTCTTGTAGATTTTGTTTTGCTTCCTCAGCTATATGCTTTTGTAAAACTGCTTCTTTGTGATTCTCTATTTCTTCATCAAGGAGATGCTCTCTGTATGACTGGAATCGAGATGATGCCACGATCCACAGGATTATAACTACTGACATCACTCCTAAACCTATAGACTAAAAGGGAATGAGATTTTTAAATGTTTTGTGTTATAGGACTGTGAATACTATGTATAAGTGCAAATGTATATATTAATAAGGGGTTAAGTGATATAAAATGTGTCAATATATGCAATCATGCTATTGCAGAATAATATTAGCATTTCTCCTATAAAAACCCCTCTTACAGCTTCCCACTATAAGTTAATGCAATGTGCCAACAGTCTCCATGAATGCTTGAAGGAAACTGGTAACAGTTCAGCTACTTACACGAGATACATTGGTGTAATATCTGACATCAACCTCTTCGGATTTTGTCCTGTCTTTCAGCTGCTTGCAAGCCAGTTGTTCCTCAGCTGTACCATTGCTATGTGTCATTAGGCAGACAAACCAGTCTCCATCAATAAGGGCTATTATCGCCCATAAGAGCCCCATGCAGCAAGCCTTCAGAAAGACAGCGCAGCATTTCTTGAAGATTTTAATAGATGAACAGGGGACATCCTTTATGGTAAATCCACAGCTCTTCACACGCTTCTTGTCTACCAGGATGTTGATGAAAAAAAAGACAAGAGCAGGGAGCACCATGTACAAAACACAGAAATTAACATGCCTGCCATAATCTGGATCACAGGGACACACAAAATCAAATTTAAAAAGGATCTGGAAAAAAAGGAAGATGGCAATAATGGCAAAAGCCCCAGCAGTTGATGATATCATCTTCGACAGGAAGGAGTCTGGTAAAAGCTGGTGCGCAGGATGTGCCATGTTGACTGAGGGTTTTGCCAATCTGGTTTAAAGGCTGTCGGTTAATCTACTGGGACTTCTGTACACCACTGGTCCTCCAGGTGCACCAGTGAATGCAGTGCACCAGTGAATGCACCTCTGATTCAAATGTGAGCTGACTAATGTCTTTAAACAGGAAACACTTACATGACAGAAAGCCTCAGCTGGTATAAGCTGGCCCTGAGGGGAGGAGTTTGCCTGAAATCAGTCATATGAGAAACCACATTTCAGTCAGACAAATATGTGAAATGCAAACCTTCTGCAAGGGTAGAATAATGCATGGTGTTATAACATGCATGGGTATTAAAATAGGCCAACAGTGTACAAGTTTTTGAAACATGATATGGGTCAAATAAAGTTATGATGTTGTTGATCAGTCTCAAAGCGCATCATTCTTTTCTACATGTTAGCAACATTACTTTGCCATTCATATTCTAATTTATGTTTTCTGTTTGTTAATATTAGATAACAGTGTTTGTCAATAACTAAAAGGTTAAACAAAAATTTAGTGTTCGATTTACTCCGTGTTAATTTACCATAATTTACTGTAAGAAATATGTCTGTATTTCTAAAAAGTTCGAAGCCATCGAAGCCATAGCCAAGCCAATGTCGCCATCTTGTGGTCATAGCATGTGCTACATATCTATCAGCAAGCCTGATTAGAAATGAAACGGCCATGACTTGTCTTTCCTTACACACTTACACCTAATAAAATAGACTATAAAAAATAAAGATGAGTAATATGCATTGTGCTATGGTTTAATTGTCTTTGTTAGAATTTTAAATAGTTTTTTTTAGGTTTAGAACTTTTGTTAACTAAGATCTTAACAGTCTCAACTTTTTATATGAGTTCCAAACCATACATATGTGGGTTGTAAACCACTTATGAGAGGGTAGGGTTGATAGTAAGAAATTATACAATCATAGCTTTACATCTTGTCATAATTTCATGAAGCAGCCCATAATCTTCCACATGCCAATATGTTGTGTCATGTATGCTGGAAAATGTATATATTCATAGGTCATGTAATCTCCCGCCCCCCTCCCGTTCGTGAAGTCTAACGATGTAAAATAAACGTGTTATGATTGCATTTTTAACGGGAAATCAATGTTAAATTGTGAGAATATAACAGAAAAACTGTATTTCAGGAAGCAGAACACAGGTTTTTACACACATTTTGGTACAATGCAAGTGGATGGGAAACTCAAAAACTCCAATATGACTGAGACAGAAGAAACACACTTCGTGAAGTCAATTGATGTAAAATAAACGTGTTATGATTGCATTTTTAATGAGAAATCAATGTTAAATTGTAAGAATATAACAGAAAAACGGTATTTCATGACGCAGAACGCAAGTTATTACACACATTTTGGTACACTGGAAGTGAATGGGAGATAAAAAAAATCCAATATGGCGGAATATGTCGGAGACAGACGTTGACTCACGTTGTATTATGGGCGTGGTTAATAATGCCATCCCAAAATTTCACTTGATTTAGTAAGTATTTTTACGAATTTGTAGCCTGGATACCAGACCGAACTTAGCCCCGCCCACACATTTTTTGGTTGGGAAGTTCGGTCTGGCATTACTCCATTGAGGAGAAATTATCTGCGGACAGACATTGCCGTACCAATCAAATTGTCAAGGCAGGCTTTATACCATGATGGACAGATGATCAACAGTAACGTAACCAACCACTACACAAAAAGGCGCTTGGTTTGAATTCGTTTACAACAAACATGGCTGCCGCTGGAGAGCTGAAATGTATAGATTCGAGTCCATTTAGACATTGACAGTGCATTCATTTTGAAAGAGGAACAAAGAAACGCGATCAAGGCATTTGTCAATCGAAAAGATGTTTTTGCCTTCCTTCCTACGGGATCCGGTAAAAGTTTAATTTATCAGCTGGCCCTAGTCACATACTACATTGTTCTGATTGGTTGTAGGTAACCAATTGAGCGAAGAGGCATTTTTTCTCCTGGTTCGGTTGAAACACGCCCCATAATCACAGCCCAATGGAGCGATATCAGACTCATATTCTGACTAGAATTATGAGTATGACATCGTCAGGCTAACGAATTTGTATCTTCAAGATTTTCGTATGTACGAACAGGTTTTGGAGATCACGTTGACATGTACTGTATAATGTTCCCTGAACACCATGTTTCACAAAAATATAGAATATCTTATATTCTTAAAAGAATATCTTAAAATCTTAAATGAATATCTATCATTCATTGTTCAAAAATATCTATCATTGTCTTTTCCTCTGGTAGAGAAATGTGAGTGTACTCATAGTGAAAACATGTAGCAGGATACGTAGAAGAGAATAGTTTGCAGATCTTACAGTGGGGCTTTCATGTGGGACCGGGCTGCAGATCGAGTTCAGTGATCCCTTTTCTTGTGTACAGACATTCCACTTTAGCATCAATTTGTGAAACTGAAAGCAGAAGAGAAAATGCCATGCTGCTTACCAGGAGCGTAACTTTAAAAGCTAATGTGTCCTTCAAGCAGCCTAACTACAAAGTAATAGGACGTACAATCCAATAGCAAGTATACAAACATTGCAAACATTGCAATCACATGAAATATAAAAACAAAATCACTTCAGGTTTAGGGATGTGATTAATAAAAAATGTGTGTGTGTGCCTCAAAGTATTTAAATCGAAGATTCATAATTTATATTTCATGTGATTGCAATGTTTGTATACTTGCTATTGGATTGTACGTCCTATTACTTTGTAGTTAGGCTGCTTGAAGGACACATTAGCTTTTAAAGTTACGCTCCTGGTAAGCAGCATGGCATTTTCTCTTCTGCTTTCAGTTTCACAAATTGATGCTAAATGCCTTGTAATAAAAAAAACAATGTGGACCAGATACCTTTGTTATTGTCGGGGAACGAACAGACTCCGAGATAAGAATACTTGGAACAGAGTTTATTGCAGGCAGAGACAGCCAGGAACACACAGGACAGATAACAGGTTGCAGACACGGAGATGCTGAGGGGTTAATCCTCGAGAACACAGTCACAACCCACGGAGGGGCGCAGGCTCGTAGCACTGCTGGGAACTGAGGGAACTGGCGATCTAATCGCAGAAATGAACAAAGCAGAGGCAACCTCTGAGCGAACTAACTATAACTGAACAGCAAACGGCAAACAAAACACGAGTCACACTCGGCAAGACTAGAAGCTAAACGGAAACTAAGGCGATAAACGTAACTGATACAAACTAAGACGGGAGAGAAGGTAATCCACATGAAAGTCAGGCCGCGGGAACTCCAAGGTTGTTACTCCGTTGAAGTGCAATACCAGACACCGAGTGAAGGGAGTGTGAGGTATATGTAGGGGCTGTGACAGGTGTGGGTGATTAGGAACCCGGTGAGTGTAAACGCGGTGCAGGTGAGTGAGGATACAGGTGTGGGTGATTAGGAACCCGGTGAGTGTAAACGCGGTGCAGGTGAGTGAGGATACAGGTGTGAGTGATCAGTACTCCGGTGAGAGTGAGCGAGTGGACACCAACGAGGGCGTGGCTGGTGCAGGTCCGGGCTCTGACGTGACAAGTTATGCTTTTATTCAGACTTCAGCATTATCTTTGCCAAGCGGTAAAGCTACTTCCAACAAGGTAGAATATCATTACTGTAGCATGGTTTGGATAAAACTGTCTGCTAAGAATCGAATACAAATGTGATCAAGCTGAAATAACAAGTTGGCTTGTGGATTTAAGTATGGATTGAAACAGTAAAGTGCTGCTTTAAAAAAAAAAAATGAACATGAATTTCTGCCCCTCCACCAGTGAAAGAAATAGAAATCTATTAGCCATTTTATAATCTTTCTATTTTCTTAGCAATTTTAAGGCATTATCTTCAAGATTCAGAAAAGTTATTCAACTAAAACCAGGGCAGGGCGGGGCAGGGAGGGGAGGGCAGGTCGGGGTCTGTGTCTAGCAGTATGTCAGTATGAGAGGCAGGGTGGGGTCTGTGTCTAGCAGTATGTCAGTATGAGAGGCAGGGTGGGGTCTGTGTCTAGCAGTATGTCAGTATGAGAGGCAGGGTGGGGTCTGTGTCTAGCAGGCCAGTATGAGAGGCAGGGTGGGGTCTGTGTCTAGCAGGCCAGTATGAGAGGCAGGGTGGGGTCTGTGTCTAGCAGGCCAGTATGAGAGGCAGGGTGGGGTCTGTGTCTAGCAGGCCAGTATGAGAGGCAGGGTGGGGTCTGTGTCTAGCAGGCCAGTATGAGAGGCAGGGTGGGGTCTGTGTCTAGCAGGCCAGTATGAGAGGTGGGGCAGGGCGGGGAGGGGGATTCTGTGTCTAGCTGGTCAGTATGAGGCGGTCTCCCAGCAGGGGGGTCAGGGGGGAGAGGGGGTGCGGGCGGTCAAAGCCCAGGAGCTGTCGGGTGGATGACTCCCAGTTGCGGCCGAACTCCAGCCGGCTGCACACACACGGGTACTGCCTGTCTGCCCAGCGCACCCAGTCCACCGCTCGCTTCAGGGCCGCCCACTCTGGACAGCTGTGGGCAACATGCAACAAAATGCACAGAGATTTATGTACAGTAAGAGTTGGAAATAAAAGAAATATGTACTTCTGCAATTGTTGATGTTTTTCTCTCTCTCTCTCTCTCTCTCTCACACACACACACACACAAAAACACATGCTCTCACAAACACACACACACACACACACACACACACAGACACACACAAAAAAAAAACACATGCTCACACACACACAGACAGACACACACACTCACGCACACGCACACACACGCACACGCACACACACACACACACACACACAAACACGTGCTCACACACACACACACACACAGACAGACACACACACTCACACACGCGAACACACACACACACACACACACACACACACTCACCTGTGTTGAGGAGGTTCTCTGAGGCGGAACAGTGACTGCAGCAGCTCTCCCTTGACCAGCTTCTTCACTCGCACCAGCTGCAGGATCAGCAGGGTGGACACCAGCCTCAGGATGTCAGCGTGCGCTTTGGGTCCTGAGAGAGAATGAACAAACACGTACATAAACACACATTTAAATCCCTGCTTTCATTTGGACCCACGGGGCAAAGGCAATAAAACAAGATCTAAATAAAGGTCTTACATGCCAAAAAAGAGGCTTAAATGGGACACAGTATGCGCCTATACAGATGAGAAATGAATTATTTATAAGAGTAAACAAAAAAAGGGTCTTCTCCATATTTGTGGGCTAGCTATTATAGTTGAGAGCGAGCAAAACTTCAAGCCTCCCCCATCTGAAATGTAATGATTGTTACGTGGATATTTCTTTTCTTTTTTCATACCGGGTGCAAAACAGACTTTATCAGTGAAGCCTTAAATATGACTGGAAAGGTTCTGTGTAGTGTGTGCACAACAGGGGTATGTTCTCACCAAGAGACGCGATGCCCTTTTCCTTCAGGAAAACTCCGGCAAAGAAGTTCAAATCCACATCGAGGAGATATCCCACTGCCTCAGTGCATTCCCAGTATCCCTCCTAACGAGGCAGGAGAGAAGTAAGGAAAGAAGGCGGAAAACGAATACACACAGAATTTAGGATAGTGTCATGAAATTGATGACAACCGAAATATAAAGAGGTAGCCATTTCATATTGAGTCATAGGTATACTATCTGTTTGTAACTGATGGATGATTTTTGAAGAGCAGGCATCTTACTGGGCTCTGAAGACATGCCAGTCTCTCCCAAGTCTCTCCCAAGCCGCCGCCCTTCCTGCAATGGAGAACTCATCAGTTTTACATGTGTGCTCACATGTTTTGTAGACTCCTGAGTGTGCTCTCATGTTTTACAGACTCCTGAGTGTGCTCACATGTTTTATAGGTGCTCTCATTCACACACCCAAAACACAACATGCTGTCACAAAAGTATCCAGTGCAAAGCCTCTCTGTTTTTTAGCGTGCACAGATAAAGACTAGAGAAATGACAGAAAAACAAATGTATTTATTCCTTTACCGTGGCATCCCCTTTTTCGCTATCTTCTCATGTTCGATGATCTTGCTGAGAGGCTTTTTTTTCTGCACAGGTGCTTTTCTGGACTTCCGTGCAACGGCAGGAGTAGCAGCCACATAGACAAGGGGAGGAGGAGAAGGAGGAGGAGAAGGGGCAGAGATGATATCTGAGGGAGCAGAGAGACAGTCCAAAGAAGACTTTTCTGAGAAACCTGCATAGTCGCACTCCTGAGGAGGAGCAGCAGAGAGGTGCAGAGAGGTTTGAGGACGAGGAGGAGGAGGAGGAGGAGCAGCATGCCTGGAGAAGGTTGACCGACGGAGAGAACCCGCCAGATTAAGACGCGGTGCTTCACTGCCCCTGGACATTTCACCGGATCTCCGTGCAACGGCACGAGTAGCAGCCCCATAGACAACGGGAGGAGGAGAAGGAGCACAGATGATATCTGAGATATCTGACGGAGCGGAGAGACAGTCCAAAGAAGACTTTTCTGGCAGCCAGGGGGAGCCCAAAGCAGGAGCAGAGAGTTGCAGAGAGGTTTGAGGAGGAGGAGGAGGAGGCATGGAGGAGCTTGAAAAAGCCCGATAAGGTCCATGCTGCTGAGAGGAGTGGAGTGTGCCTTGCTGCTGCATGAGAAAAGACTGGGCAGGAGAAGAAGAAGTAGCTGCACCTTCAAAACCGAAAGCATGAGAGCGCTGAGCACCAAACAAGACAGGAGGGGGAGGGGCTGGGGTAGGACCAGAGAAGATCGGAGAAGGAGCAGGGGCAGGAGCAGGAGCAGGAGCAGGAGCAGGAGCAGGAGCAGGAGCAGGAGCAGGAGCAGGAGCAGGAGCAGGAGCAGGAGCAGAAGCATGGCCAAAAGCACCGGTAGCATGGGCAAGAGCACTGGATTGGGCAAATGCACTGGTTTGGGCGAGAGCAAGGTCAGGGGCATGGGCAAGAGTAGGAGCACGGGCAAGAAAGCCCTGCCGTTGGCTTCCTTGTAACTCTCGGGGACCAGGGGCAGGAGAAGGAGATGCACCTCCAAAACTGAAACCACTTGAGCGCCGACAACGAAACACGTCAGGAGGGGGAGGGTCTGGGGTAGGACCAGAAAAGGTTGCAGACGGAGGAGGAGGAGCAGGAGCACCGGCAGGAGCAGAATCAGAGGCAGGAGCATGGCCAGGAGAAGCACGGGCAGAACCAATGATAGGGAGAGTATGGGGAGAGGCATGGGCAATGGCGAGGGGAGGGAAACGGGCACAGACAGGGACAAGAGTAGGAGCAGGGGTAACAGTAGGGGCAGGGGTAACAGTAGGAGCAGGGGCAAGAGTAGAAGCAGGGACAAAAGAAGGGGCGTCAAGAACAATGTAGCCAAGAGAGTGTGTCAGCCTGACTGAATTTGTAACAGGAATTCCCTCCCCCATTCTAAATGATCCTCCTTGCATCTCTTGGGGACCAGGGGCCATCTTCCCGACGAAGGACTCTGGAAGGGTCATAGAACGGTACTCAGATTCATCCAAGGCCTGAAAAACAAGAGAGGGGAGATTTGATTCCCTGTAGGACTGTTTTTATACTGACTATTCAATGGATTGAAAAACTGTAGATAACACAGACAGCAGACTGCTCCAGGCATTGAGGAACTTCAATTGAACTGAATATGATTTTGATTTGAATTTCATATGAATTAAAATGTAAATAATTCTCACACAATTTTAAGGATCTCAGGTAAAGTTACAGTCAATCATAATTAATTGAATTCAGGTCAGATTGATTGGCCGAGATGAACTTCCTGCCTAGAGAATCATAAAGACAGTGTATCACTGGAATGCCAGTACCAGTACACTTAAACACTTAGGCTACATCCACACCAATACGCTTTAGTTTGAAAATGCATTACTTTTGCTACGCTAACGCCCGGCGTCCATCCATCCATCTGTCATTCTCCTCAGCCAATCAGCACACTGTTGCCACAGTGAATGTTTACATCCTGGTTCCCACTTCTCTGGAGTGCTTGAGCCCCTAAAATGGAGACTTTTGGAAACGCTGCTGGCCGCGCTTTAAGTTTGAAAACTCTGGGGTTTCGTTTTAGCGTGGACCGGCAAAAACGAACACTTTTGGAAACGATGATGAAGACCCCTTACATTCGCTTCCTAAATGGGTCTTGTCAATCACAACCTGCCTTTCCCTGATTCGTCACTTTTTCTGGAAGGTGTTTTTCTGTTTAAAGGCGTGTCATTATGGACAGAGATTATTTCTGATATGAAGCTAAAACGCTCGGTTGGTCGGAGATCATTTTCATTCTAAAATGAAAATGTATTAGTGTGAACGTAGCCTTACTGCCCAACTACCAGAGGAATTGCCAAACTAAAGTGGAAACCTAGAAATCTAGTTTTGCTTTTAATTAATTTTAATAGAACACCATAACTATCTTATCCTATCTTTATGTGTTCAGGAGCTTTAAAAACATTTCTGTCCATTTTCACTCCTACCACACCTACCAATATATCTTCCTCCGCCACTTCACATAGCAGTCTGCGACCACGCAACTAGAACATCAACACGAAAAACAAAATAACATGTCACAGCACAACTACAACACCAAACTAACATGTCAATGTCAGGCCGAAGTAAGGGATTGAACCCGGGCCACTGGATTGCTGAACCAGTGTGTAGCAAGCTAAGCAAAGGTAGGACCCAAGTGAAGACCTTTTATGTGTTCAGGAGCTTTTAAAACATTTCTGTCCATTTTCACCCCCACCACACCTACCTCGTATGTATCTTCCTCCTCATCTTCACATAGCATGTCAGAACACAACTAGAACATCAACACCAAAATAACATGTCACAACACAACCAGAACATCAACACCAAAATAACATGTCAATGTCAGGCCGAAGTAAGGGATTGAACCCGGGCCACTGGATTACTGAACCAGTGTGTAGCAAGCTAAGCAAAGGTATGACCCAAGTGAAGACCTTTTATGTGTTTAGGAGCTTTTAAAACATTTCTGTCCATTTTCACTCCCACCACATCTACCTCGTATGTCTCTTCGTACTCCTCCCCTCTCTCCTCTTCATCTTCCCAGCCCATATAAGGTAACAGGTCAACATCCTCTTCTGCAATCAGTTTGGGGATGTCTGTGAACCCCTCATCAGGCTTTGTGGCATCCTACAAAAGGGAGGGACGTGAAAGACTTCACTTGGGGCTCACAGTTTTGTGGTGTGAAAACGTGTGAAAACAATTTTACATAAAAATATACATACATTTGCTGTTGTTGCAGGCATGAAGGAAGATATTATTTGCACATTCACACAATATTATTATATGTAGACTATATTATTATAATTATTCTTCTTTTAGTTCACTTATTAGCATACTGTACTGAATTGGCTGCCTAGGGGGTTTTTCAATAACCTCAGATGGAGTGAATTGGGACCATATATATGTGCTTTTAACCTTTGACCCCTTGACCTTTCTCTGTGAGATCAAGAGTATACATACCCTCTCCTCAATGGCCACAAAGCTGGTGAACTGGGAGAGGATGGAGAACTCTTTGCTGAGCTCAACGATGAAGGACTTCATCTGGGCTTTCTTTCCCTACGAGATTTAGAACACAGACCCGCCCTCAGCAGAGATTTATCATAACACAGCACGATGGAACACAACTAGAACGTCAACACAAAAATAACATCACAACACAACTAGAATGTCTACACCAAAATAATATGTCACAACACAACTAAAAT
>NC_045153.1:12583124-12663124 GCF_900700415.2 Clupea harengus
TAAACACAAGGCATGCACTTTTTAAACACTGTGTGCAAAATGTATAGCCTGACGATGTCATACTCATAATTCTAGACAGAATATGAGTCTGATACCGCTCCGTTGGGCTGTAATCATGGGGCGTGTTTCAACCGAATCAGGAAAAAAAATGCCTCTTCGCTCAATTGGATATATCTAGAACCAATCAGAGCAACGTAGTATGACCATAACGTAGACCATGGGGCCAGCTGATACATTAAACTTTTACCGGATCCCGTAGGAAGGACGGCAAAAACATCTTTTCGATCGACAAATGCCTTGATCGCGTTTCTCTGTTCCTCTTTCAAAATGAATGTGCTGTCAATGTCTTCTAAAACAGACTTGAATTTCCACATTTCAGCTCTCCAACGGCAGCCATGTTTGTTGAAAACGAATTCACCCCAAAAGCTCTTTGGTGACGTGGTTGATTACGTTAGGGTTGATCATCTGTCCATCATCGTATAAAGCCCGCCCTGACAATTTGATTGGTCTATCTATCTCCTCACAGATTTTTGTGAGGAGATAGTTTCTCCCAACGGAGCGACACCAGACCGAACTTCACGACCTAAGATTTTGTGGGCGTAGCTAAGTTCGTCTGGCTTCCAGGCTACAAAATGTACCATCTTAAGGAAAAAAATATTATTGTTTATTTATTTTTTTTATTTTTTAGACCACGTTGTAATCGCGGACGTTGCGGTTAGAAAATCGCGTTTTACCATATTGCAATTTAATCGCAAATGCATTTAATCGTTCAGCCCTAATAGAGATAGAGACAATTTTATTGTTTGGCGCTCTATAAATACAATTGAATTGAATTGTTGATGAATGATGAGGGGACAAAATCATCAACAATTTCCTGTGACAAACAGGTGTGAAACCAATGAAATGCTTTCTTCAAACTCAAACTGGTTGTGCTACATACATAAATGTGACTGAACCGGTACATCCACATGGCCACACACCCCACCTGCCCCAACCTCCCCTCAGAAGGGGGACCAGTGAAGGGGGGGGGGGGGTTACTCACCTGCTTCAGGCTGAGAGAGCCCAGGCACTCATGCTGGGGGGGCGGGCCCTTCTTCAGCTGGAAGTGGGCGGCTCTGAGCCGGTCCTGCAACTGCATGTACACCTCCAGGGCATCCTCAGAGCAGCAGCAGAACACCAGCTGGTCTCGCACCAATGTCCTCTGGGGACAGACAGACAGACAGACAATCAGGCAGGCAGGCAGGCAGGCAGGCAGGCAGGCAGGCAGGCAGGCAGGCAGGCAGGCAGGCAGGCAGGCAAGCAGGCAGACAGACAGACAGACAATCAGACAGACAGACAATCAGACAGACAGACAGGCAGACAGACATACAGACAGACAGACAGACAGACAGACAGACAGACAGACAGACAGACAGACAGACAGACAGTCAGACAATGAATGAATATGAACAGATTCCAATATAAGCTACATTTAATATATCAGTGGATAACATCATTTAGTTCAACTTTGGCTATTAGTTACAGCATGTCCACAACCCAAAGAGTAAACACTGATTTGAGGACAGGGATGATGGTCAGTGGTGACCTTTGACCTGACCTGTTTCATGGAGCGCACAACCCGGAAAACCTGGCCTTCCTCCCCTCTAGCACTCTGGAGTTCCAGCACACACCAACTGCTGGGCACATCCTAGAACACACACACACACACACACACACCAACGTAAACATAGGGAGACAGAAACACAAATATGAGTTCACACACCACATGGCACAAACAGTAATAACCTGAAGCGCCTGTCTGATTGATCAAACTCTACTGTCGGAGCACCATCACTCACCGTAGGCAAAGCATAAACAGAGTACTTGGCCACCTGGAAGTGTGAGGGATACGTGGGGAGGCCTTTGTCATGTTCAGTGTAGATCCTACACGGAGGAAGTGTTCAGTACAGGTAGAGAAACAAACACCAACACTGCACTGCAAACGCACACTGAGGGGAAGCTGGGACCAGCTGAGTTTCTATGGGGACCTTTTATGTCAATAAGAAAATAATTTTCTGACCATTTGTTCTCTTTTTTTAACATTACATTAGGGACAATCCATTCCAAATTCTCTAATAAGAAATCCAGCTGCTGAATCTCCCAATTCCATCCTGTCTTTAACGTGACAAAAGATGCAGGCAGCACTCACCGATGGTTGTAGACATAGTTGGAGTCATTTTGACCTGATTTTCCACTCTTTCACTCTTGGGTGGATCTTGAACTTTGAACTTCTCCTGAGAAGTCAGCTGTCTCACTACCGACAGAACATAACAACTGTGACGTCATAATGTAAAAATGTAATGTAAAAATAATTCTCTCTATCTCTCACACACACACACACACACACACACACACACATAAATCATGCATCTGAACACAAAAAAATGACTTCCATCCAGAAAGCGTGAATGAAATCACCTGAGAGAAAGTGTAAGCAGCAAGTCAGCAAACACACTCACTCACATGGCCCTCACACCCCCTTGGTGAACCCAATCGTCACTACTTCAAACTGTGTTCTTTTGTCAGCAAACATTAATCAGTGACAGAAAGCAGTCACAGCCTCTTATAAACAGGCTGCCAGAGTGCAAACACAATGCACAAGGAATGCCCAGTATCTGTGCAGATAGAAGCCAGGAGGGGAGTGACAGGGAGAGTATGTGGGTTAAGATGATAAGAGTTGCGTAATAGCAATGTCTTAGTCTAGATCTTCTACAACTACAGAGGTTGCATGGTCTTAGCATGATCTTGGCATGGTCTCAGCATGATCTTGGCATGGTCTTAGCATGATCTTGGCATGGTCTTTCAGCCCTATATTAAACTGCAGTGTGACTTGCACAGACAGGAGAGAGAAGGCATATTATGTCTCTCAGAGAGATGAGTGAGAGACATTACTGGTTGTTGTTTATCTTTATAATATGTTATTATATGACTTTTCTTTCCTGGTACTGCAAGCTGCCATCCCACAGCAACTGCATTCATTGTAGCCAGGAAATATTCCAGTGGATTCAGATTGGGTGCAGTTATGGAGTCGAGCCAAACGAGCTCAAGTCATGAACAAGGCAAAAGAGAGCCAGTTAACCTTGTAAATATGCATACTTCACACCCAGAACCAGAGATGAACCATAAGATCATTCCTCTTGGTAAAGGCCTTTGTGATTTTCTGCCTTGTATCTATGACCTGATCTACATGATTTCTATAAAATGGAATTGAAATGTGACCAAGCTGTCCGTTTCAAGTCGACCACATCCCCCAGGCAGCTTACTGGCAATACAAAGACTTCCCCCTAAACAAAGGGCTTTTAGAAAACAATCCCTCCATTCTCTGGCCCTGCCAAGCCTTTACAGTGAGCACTGCAAAGAGAGTTTAAGCCTGACTGCTCATACAGTGTGCACTGCAAAGAGAGTTTAAGCCTGACTGCTCATACAGTGTGCACTGCAAAGAGAGTTTAAGCGAAGAGCGATGCCTGGCTATGGCATACAGCACGCACTGCAAAGAGAGTTTAAGCCTGACTGTTCATACAGCACGCACTGCAAAGAGAGTTTAAGCCTGACTGTTCATACAGTGTGCACTGCAAAGAGAGTTTAAGCCTGACTGTTCATACAGTGTGCACTGCAAAGAGAGTTTAAGCCTGACTGTTCATACACTGTGCACTGCAAAGAGAGTTTAAGCCTGACTGTTCATACAGTGTGCACTGCAAAGAGAGTTTAAGCCTGACTGCTCATACAGCACGCACTGCAAAGAGAGTTTAAGCCTGACTGTTCATACAGTGCACTGCAAAGAGAGTTTAAGCCTGACTGCTCATACAGCACGCACTGCAAAGAGAGTTTAAGCCTGACTGTTCATACGCACTGCAAAGAGAGTTTAAGCCTGACTGTTCATACACTGTGCACTGCAAAGAGAGTTTAAGCCTGACTGTTCATACACTGTGCACTGCAAAGAGAGTTTAAGCCTGACTGTGGCATACCTGGTTGGATGGAGGGTGCTGGGTAGGGTGTGGGGGTCACAGGGACCAGGACATGCTCTACGGCAGGTAGGAGGGCCTTCTTCTCCAGGCAGGCCTGCACGTACCCCAGGCCCACCACAGGGACCTGGTGCTTCTGAGCACTCTGCTGCCGGTTGCTGCTCAGATTCCCCAGGCTGCTCACCACTATGAAACTACACTGTAAGGTAAGAGATAGGAGAGAGAGACAGATGTGCAGACAGACAGGAAAATTACAGACAGATAGATAAGACATTCACTTTTTTTTACAGTTAGACTTTACACTGTTGTCAAAACAACAACAGAAGTATAAACATACAACAAGGGTCTGTAGTCTGTATTAGCCATATTATTTCCAGTAATGACAATGCTCATTACTAATAACTGTCATTGCAAGAAGTTTCGATCACCTAACAGCGTGCATCATTGGCTGATTTGGCATCCTACACATGAGAAGTTTCACAACAATAACTAATCATGATGAAGACAGTATGCCTGTATGGCACAAGCCACGATAAAGGTTCTACTTGTTTATGTCCAAGTTATGATATGTTTATGTCCATGTTATGACGGGGGTTAACACGTTACACAACCGTTTTGTTTGTATGGCCACAGAAAAAGACCGGACCTGCTTGTTGACCACATAGGACAGGCTGCCCCCGTTGTCTGTAACGGCCAAACGGACTTTCTGCTTCTCCTTGAAAGGCAAATTCTTCAGTTCTAAAACCACGACGCAGTTCGTGAAAACAGCCATTGTTCTGCACAGAAATAATCACAATCAGTCAGATTCAGAAGAAAGAAATACGATCAAATGAAATAACACTGTGTCTTTACTAATAGTATCACTCAAGGGTAAAGGAGTAAGTAAGATGTGTAAACATTAAGCAATATAACGTCAGACAAACTAGCCTAACTCATAACCGAGTTCGCCCATTTCATGCACACCACAAATGGGCCAATTGCCATACTATGCTGTCAGTCGATACAACAACATAACGTTGTTATATAAAAAAAATTCTTTACCAGAAGAATAGAATATCCCAACTTCTTCAAACCAGGTGGCCAGCTTTAAATCCGTGAGAAACCTATGCAATTTTACAGGTAAACTTCCTGGTCTTGTTGCGGTAAAGACACTCCCCCTATGACTCCGTGAAGTCACAACAATACCTATTCTAGTGGTTACATTAGCAAGCACATCTAAAATGACACCGACAGAGCCTCAGTCGAATTGTGCATTAACTTTCATACATTCATAACTTGATACAATAGGTGGCTAAGGAGCTAAAACAGAGACTTTAAGTTTGGCATTGAAAATAACAAAATCGGCATTGATTAAATAAATAAATAAACTGAATAACAGAACATTTGCATTAGAAGCACTTGTATTAAAATTAACTTTGGGCACTGAAAAGATGTGTTTTTGTTTATTCTGATGTGCTTTTTCAATGACAATATTTTCTTTCATTTTTCATGTCACCTTTTTTTAGTGTGCGTTTTTTTTACGTAGCAAGTGTTCTTTCGATATTAGTACTTTTCAATATCAACTTGATGGGAGTTAGATGGGAGGGGCAAGAAATACATGTTTTGCATAGGTCTGGTTTAAAGGCTGTTGGTTATTCTATCGGGACTTCTGTACACCACTGGTACTCCAGGTGATGCAGGGCCAGTGGCGGTTTTAGCCTGAAATTTCTGGTGGGGCAATTTTGTATGACGTCATGTCACCGTCACAAAAATAGAGGTAGCTGATTATTATAAGCAGTAGGCCTATATAAACCAGTAAGATATGCTATGAGCTGCATGTTGAGTGCCAGCAGGGAGCAGAAACCCTATTTCAAATACATTTCACATGCTTCAGCGCTCAGCGCGACACTAAGATGTTGCCTATAATACAGCATTAAAGTAAAATGATTACAACAAAGTAAAAAGATTAGACAGACACATAGCTCAAATAACTTTCATAATTTATTAAGCTTGTGGCACACGTGTGGCATACAATATGAAGCAAAACTGAAACAAGCAACAGCAACAAAACATGCTTGTTACGTTCCCTGCTAGGGTCAGGCAACGGAAACAAAAACAAGTTCGAGGGAATAATGAAACGGGCAGACCACGTCGGCTACGGCAAAAATAATCAATAATTTATTATCGTTAAACTAAATCAAAAATATATTGAATAATGGAAAAATATTGAATAATGGAAAAACGGGGAGACAACAAAATAGAAACAACCAAAAAGCTCAAACAAAGAAACAAACGGGCCTCCAGAAATAGGCCTCAAGGAATCCTGGGCCTCCCTCTCGGACTCTCACTCCAAGACTGGTAGAATGTCTGGTGGCCTAGGCGAGGCACCGAGGCTCCTAACGCAGCAACACTGGCAAACACAGCAATGCGTCTTTCCAAGAACGATCTCCTGGGTGACGTCACGAAGCGCCTTTTAAGAGAATGGCTCTGTCATGGAAAAAGGTGTCCGGGCACCAGAAGGGGTCCGGGCGACGTCATGATGGCTTTCGAACGACTCTTGAGTGACAGTTGCTATACCAACGCTAGCATTACGTAACCCGGACAGTAGGTAACCCGGACCCCTTTTGGCTATCAGTCAGTGAGTCTCAAGAGTCGTTTGAAAGCCATCAGCTACTTTTTAATCGCTTAATATTGTGCCTAAACGGACACTACGTAACCCGGACGCCTTTTGGCTACTAGTCAGTGAGTCTCAAGAGCCGTTCGACAGCCATCAGCTACTTTTTAGTCGCTTAAGATTGTTGCACAACGGGGGAATTGCTAATCGCTAACGAGATGCTAGTGGCTAAACCTATGTGCTTACTTACAGGAGACTGGCAGCCAATATTAAGCGACTAAAAAGCAGCTGATGGCTTTCGAACAACTCTTGAGACTATCTGACTGATAGCCAAAAAGTGTCCGGGTTACATAGTGTCCTTTTAGGCACAATATTAAGAGACTAAGCTGTAGTTTTAGCTACACCTGCCTTGCCGGTAGTGTTGCCACCTGTTCCGGTTTTACCGGGATTGTCCTTCTTTTTTGTAGCCTGTCCCGGAATATTTCTAAATTCTCCCGGGACACGGAATGTACTGGTTTTTCATGGGTTTTGTCAACATGTATAATATATGTAAAATATATTTTTTTCTGCGCATCCATACACTCAAAATATGCGTTGTATCTCATTGTGCTCAATCTCTCTCTCCTCTCTCTCGTGCGCAGAATGCACGGCACCTAGGGGTGTGATGTAGCATAGCCTATCTCGCAATTCAACGGAGGGCGTGTGAAAGATGAAGTTGAATCACTTGCTGCTAGTTACTGTAACTAGGTTCTTCTGAATAGAAACAACGTTGACATGGGAGGGGAGACTGAGGACGAGGATGGCACTACTGGGACTGACAGGCCAGTTAAAAAGAAAATGAAACGTAACACTTGTTTTAATAATGACTGGATGAAAAACGAAAAATTAATCCAAATGGCTAATACCAACCCCAGACGATCCACTTTCTGCTACATGTTCCCTATGCTCAGTTAAGATTCTCGTTAAGCATTAAGGGATATCTGCTTTGGATGGCCATGCTAAAATAAAATAAAAACTCAGAATCGTGTTCAAGTTACCAGACAAACCAGAGAGTGCACTACTTTTCAGTATGTTCTGACGCGTCCAACTCTTGCCATACAAAATTGTTTCCCTACAGGGTCCAGTATTTCAGTTCCTCCAAATAGTTGCCTATGGCTTGTTAGAATTCTATGATGACCCTGACAAATCTAGTGAAGCCATATTTAAACAAATAGGGACTATTCCTGAGAGCAATGGACTTTCAATCAACCAAATTAGTGCATATGGTGCAGATAATGCATCAGTTAATTATGGGTGACACAACTCTGTCTTTCAGAAACTCAGAGCAGCTAACCCACGCATTGTGAAGGGCAATTGCGAGTGTCATATCCTTAACAACACTGTGAGGTCACTGATAGTGGCAGCAAAGGGAAACACAAAATATAAATGGAAGACCAGGTAAGAAAATGATTACATCCAGAAGGCCTATCTGACAGATGCATTAAGTATAAGAGGCTGTGATGCCAAAGTATGTTAAAGGCAACTCTAATGTCATCCCTCTACTCATGTGTTTAGCCGAGAAGTAGAGAAGTCAAGCACAAGCAATGCACACTCCAGTATCTAAGGAATCAGGGAAGCTGTTTCCTCTCATGAGGATACTTGATGTTTAAAATATTCAGTGCATACAATCTGCACAAAAGACAATTCTGTCGCTTCGGTCGGATGTCTAAGGGACATTTTTGTTCATGCAGGTGGGTCGTGGTATGTCGCGTCATTGATATGTCCAGGTTTTGTATCAGACACAGGTGGCAACCCTACTTGCCGGTATCCTGTAGCAAATTTCCGCTAGCATCTCGTTAGCGATTAGCAATTACTCAGTTGTGCTCTACAGTTAAAGGTGCTGCAAACAATTCCCTGTTTTGTGAAAATGTAATTGTGGGTGCCGTCAGACATGTCTGATAATCACAACACATTAAGGACTTTCTTAGAGCAACACAACAAAGGAATTGCTAATCGCTAACAAGATGCTAGCGCGAACCTGAAATTTGATTACTTTGATACTATAACAAACTAGCAAGTCAAAAACTTTCCTAACACAGTCAAACATCAAGCACATGGTTGTTTTGCTTGGTTTATGGCAGGTAAAATACAGGCTAGCTGGTCTCAGGTAGAAATATCTATTCACAGACAAATAATATCCAAAGTTTAAGAGAACTTGATGCTCAAAATAAGTTATAAAACAGCTCAAGGACACTTCGACAGGGAATCGAACTATCAAACTTTTTATTACAATACGACTTCTCTACCTCCTGTACCACTGTCACCCCATGTTACAATACCAGCATAGTCCATCGACCACAGGAAAAGATGACATTAATTTACCTTCAGATAATTTAACAAATCTGGAGAGGCACTGAGATGTAGACCTACGTTTATTAACTAGCATTAACCTGCCCCTGACAGGACAGTGTCCTAGACCAGTCGTTCTCAAAGTGTGGTCCGCGACGACCACAAGTAAATTATTGCGACATTTTCCTAACATACAACTCAGAACGAAGAGAATACAGTCAGTAGATTAAAGAGTAGCCTAATCTATTAAGAAGGTCATGGATCGGTGGCTTAAGACAGGGACAATGAAAAGAAAATTAAATGAGAATGCCTCTGACACAGACAAGGAGAAGGGTCACTCCCGCCACGAAGCTGCATTCAAACAGCATTTTTTTTCTCCCGCTGCGGAGACAGCAAGATGATAACTATATTCTGTGTTGTGTGACGTTGGATAATGACAACTCATAATTATGAAAAGTTGACTACTAGGATGGCTATATTAATGCCAGTCGGCTAGCCTTCTGTTGGTAGTGAATTACTGCGGTCGCGTGGTCGGTATGCGCATCGTTGTGTTTATTGGTGTTTAGTGATACATTGGCGTGTCTGAGTGTGTGATGGGAGTATGAGGCTGTGAGCGAACTATAGTTTGTAACTTAACCAAGTCACGCATGGAGCAGGGTTCCTGATGCTTTGCCTAGCGCATTGTCATATCTATAACTAGCCTACCGATAAAAAAGGAGTGCCCACCCGCAAAAATCACGTGCCGCTAACAATTGTCTGGCACCAGGTCTGGGTAGGAGGCCTGTTGTTCCGAGGATATACTATTTAGTTAGATGGTCCGCGAGTTTTTTTTTATTGGCTAAGTGGTCCTTGGCCTGAAAAAGTTTGAGAAACACTGCCCTGGACAGAATGCCCAGCCACTGCATCAATCTGAACCAGAGGCAGGGGAAGTAGATGCGTTACTTAATAATCCAGATGAAGGAGCCACATCAGCGCAAAACAGTCACTTTACTGACCAACAGGGGCAGGAAGGCAAAGCAAGTCCCACAGACCACTTTGAGATGACAAGCATTATGACCAAGCTCTGTGACTGATGTTCACACAACCTAACAACATACCATGCATTCATTTCCAGAGATGACTACTGGGGGCATGTTGTTGTTCATTTTTATTTCACACATGGTTTCACCTGAACACCATGAGCCTAAACATGTACTGTATGATGTTCCCTGAACACCATGTTTCACAAAAATATGTGAAATTCTATCATTCAAAAATATCTATCATTGTCTGTGAAGTGATTTTGTTTTTATATTTCATGTGATTACAATGTTTGTATACAATGTTTATATTTGTAAACTTAAGGTCAATGGTATTTTCTCTTCTTCTCTTCTCCCTTCAGTTTCACACATTGATGTTGAATGTGTGGGGCGACAGTGGTACAGGAGGTAGAGAAGTTGTTTAGTAATCAGAAGGTTGCTAGTTTGATTCCCTGTCGAAGCGTCCTTGAGCAAGACACTGAACCCTTAATTGCTCCTGATGTGCAGTGTGCCATCAGTGTAAATGTAAAATGTGTATACATCCTTGTAAGTCGCTTTGGATAAAAGAGTCTGCTAAATGACTAAATATATATAAATATATAAATATAAATGCCTCGTTTTATAAAACACTGTGAACCAGATACCTTGTTATACTTTAATTCAGACTTCAGCATTATCTTTGCCAAGCGGTAAAGCTACTTACAACAAGGTTGAATATCATTACGGTATAGTGCATAAAACTGTCTACTAACATTTGAATACAAATCCAATTAAAGTCAAATTAAAAAGCAACAAGTACAAATGAATATAAGATTAATTGGATTATTGATTATTGTCAATCATCATTAACTCTGATCCTTAAATCTGATTTGCAACTCCTTCAACACCCACTCAACACAGGATCAGTCACATACCTTTATTCTGCTTATCAGACTGAGGAGGGAGTCAGTGATTGTAGTTGACAGAGAAATGTACATATTCGTTGGTTTACACAGAGGGAGGGAGGAGACGGCTCAACAACATGAGGCACCGCAGTTATTGATTACTGATCAGCAAACTGGTCATGTGAGGTTTGGCTTGTAATCATCAGGGAATTCCACTGAAACGCAGATGTTTCCTAACTGTGTGTGTGTGTGTGTGTGGGTGTGGGGGGTGGGTGTGGGTGTGATATCCACATTGGGGCTGATGCTCAAGGCTGGCATACTGAGGACGTTGACCAGCTGGTCTCGCCCCAACGTCCTCTAGGGAGGAAACACACAGTCAGGCAGGCAGGCAGACAGACAGAGAGACAGAGAGACAGGCAGGCAGGCAGGCAGGCAGGCAGTCAGGAAGACAATTAATGAATATGAATACACTCGAATATAAGCTACATTTAATATATCAGTATCAGTAACATCATTTTGTTCAACTTTGGCTATCAGTGACAGCATTTGCAGCTGATGATTCCATGGGATTTCCCCTGCCGGTGCTGTTTATGAGGTCCTGCTACTCTGAGAAGCTGCTAAGAAGGAGAGCTGATAGAAACAGAGATGTCCGAAACCCAAAGAGCAATCATTTTCTGACCATTTGTTCTCTTTTCTAACCGTCATTGCATTAGGGACAATCCATTCAACATTCTCTAATCTGTGGGCTGAGTGGGAGGAGTCAATGACAGTTGTCAGTTGACATGATGTATGTATTGCTTATTTAGCAGGAATTGCATTCTCCACTGAGTCTCTGTGGGTTGATGAACATTAATGTGGTGGCTCTTGTTGGACCTGTGTTGAAGATCCTGATATTTGGGGGACAAGCAGTGAATATTTCCTTCCATGTTCTTTTATGATTGCTGAGGTCACACCAATAGAGCACATCATTCTCATGTCGCCATCCGCCATCAAACTGGTGTGAAAGATTATCATTTTAAAGAATAAACAAACACTATATGAAAACAGCATATAATTTTGCAACCGATCTTTTGCAACTTTTACATCCTCAGTGTATTTCTCTGGTTGAGAGCAAGTTAATGTTTTTGCTTTGGATTCCCTTTTTGGAATCACCTACTTTTCATGTAAGAAGTATTTCTGTGCTCAGCATGTATCAGTGCCTTAAGAGATGAATCATCAACTATTTAAAAACAATGACTGTGATGATGAACAGTCACAATCTTGCCACAATTGCACAAAGAAAGAGTTGCTGGCACAAATTGTGGATGAAATCTATTTGTGTGTTTACATTTGTGTAGGAGATAATCCATCCAGGACTGTTGTGTTGTGATGTTTTTGGGGCCTGAGAACAAACTACAAAAAAAATAAACAGATGTATTACCTGCGTAATGTTTTAAATGTCACACCTAAAAGAACCCGCATGGGTCACATTAACAACCCACACAAGAATCCCTGATAATCTGGCCACCTTGTAGGTCGATACAACATCATAACATTGTTATATAAAAAAAAATTGTCTTTACCAGAAGAATAGAATAGCCCAACTTCTTCGAACAAGGTGGTCAGCTTTAAATCCGTGAGAAACGTATTCAATTTGACAGGTAAGAGCCCAGCTTCATGATCATGTTGCGGTAAAGGCACTTCCCCTAAGATTCTGTCACCCTATTGCAGTGGTTTTAAAACTTTTTGTGCCAAAGGCACACCAAAGGGCAAGCCAAAATCTCAAGGCACACCTGTATTCATATCTGTGCAAAATAGCCTCTATAACACGTGTTATCACTCTGTTCATTTTTATTTTTATTTACTAATACCAAATAAAATTTGACAAACAACTATATTACTCATGAAATATTTATTAACAAAAGAATTGAAGAATTCATTTGAAAGTTTGTAAAATTCATCAAAGCAGCAACACACACATTTTAATAGGGCCTATTGCACTCTAGTGGTTACATTAGGAAGCACATCTAAAATGACACTGGCAAGCCTCAGTCGACTTGTGCATTACCATTTTTCTCAATTGTTTACACACATTTTTTTAAAGCATACCTCATTTTCTCAAAACTCTCAACACAAATCCCAAAACCAAAAAATTATGGGAGGGGCAAGAATTGCATGTTTTGCATAGATCCAGTGGGCAATGCATCTCTGAACAAGGGGCGTGTCCGGATGTATGGGGAAAAGAAAAGAAAATCCCACTGAAGCCATAGCCATGCAGTGTAAGGGCTGAAACACACCAAACGCGTTTTTAAAACGGCAGACGCTTCAAAAACGCCTTGGCAAAGTGCGCCAACCAAAACAGCCTGGTGCGCCTACTAGGGCCACTAGGGCTAGTGCGCAACCAGGCCATCAAAACAGAAGTCAGTTTTTAGGGCCGAAACACACCAAACGCGTTTTTAAAAACGGGACGCTAGCAAATGCATTGTTTCCTTGCGTGTGCGCCTTTTCTCCGCCACGCGTTGCGTCTTTCTAGCATTTTTTAGATGCGCTTAAAAGTTGAACTATCCCCAACTTTCCAGCGCAAGGCGCGGAGGCGCACCGCTCATCAATGTCACACTCGGCCCAGGCAGGTTACGCACGCAGCTCCGCTTCCTAGGCGCCGAGCAAAACAGCCTGGTGATCCTGCGAATGTTTTGCCCGCCGCACTTTGCCAAGGCGTTTTTGAAGCGTCTGCCGTTTTAAAAGCGCGTTTGGTGTGTTTCAGCCCTAATGGTACTGCTACTGCTGCATTTGCTTCCTCTGCTGTAGTGGGTCTTGCTGCCTCTGCTGCTGTTGCTGCCTCTGCTGTTGTGGGTCTTGCTGCTGCTGCTGCTGCTGTTGCTGTTGTGGGTCTTGCTGCTGCTCCTGCTCTTACTGCTGCTGCTGCTGCTGTTGTGGGTCTTGCTCCTGCTGCTGCTGTTGTGGGTCTTGCTGCTGTTGCTGCTGCTGTTGCTGCTGCTGCTGCTGCTACTGCCTCTGCTGATGTAGGTCTTGCTGCTGCTGCTGGTGCTGCTGCTGTTGTGGGTCTTGCTGCTGTTGCTGGTGCTGTTGCTGCTGCTGCTGCTGCTGCTACTGCCTCTGTTGATGTAGGTCTTGCTGCTGCTGCTGGTGCTGCTGTTGTGGGTCTTGCTGCTGTTGCTGCTGCTGTTGCTGCTGCTGTTGCTGCTGCTGCTGCGGGTCTTGCCACTGCTGCCTCTGCTGATGTAGGTCTTGCTGCTGCTGCTCCTGCTTCTGCTATTGTGGGTCTTGCTGCTGCTGCTCCTGCTGCTCCTGCTTCTGCTGTTGTGGGTCTTGCTGCTGCTGCACCTGCTGCTCCTGCTGTGGGTCTTGCTGCTGCTGCTGTTGTGGGTCTTGCTGCTGCTGCTGCTGCTGCTGCTGCTGCTGCTGCTGCTGCTGTTGTGGGTCTTGCTGCTGCTGCTGCTGCTGCTGATGTTGTGGGTCTTGCTGCTCTGGCAGCTGTGTTGTGCTGGAATTTCCATTTGTTCGTGAGGGACTTTTCTAGTGAAAGGTTGGATTAGATATTTCATTCCACAGATCAGGTGCTGGATCTGCCGTTGAAATGCGTAGCTCTTATAGGGTTGAATTAACATTTTAACACAATGGCATAAAACATTATCCACCGGTGTCCGTCCGGTGGGAATTTTTCAGGGGATGTAAGGTGTGGCCTACTCTGGACCCTTTGGCAGGGGGGTAACTTTCTGGTGTTTTCATTAAATGTGTGGGGGTCTCTGATGTGTGGGTGTATTTGGATGTAAATGTGTCACTCTTTCTGAGGGGGAAGAGAATAAGGACCTACCTAATGTGGTAGGTGTGAAGGTGTATACAATCGTGGTGATAGGAAAGACCTTATTTGGTCACAAAGAAAAGGGTGGGTTTCTCTGGGGCTCTTGTTCAAGGTGTAAGGTCGGGGCGCATAAGGGGGGGTCAACAGTACAAATTCTAGCTGCTGCTGCTGTTGTGGGTCAACTATACTTGCTCAATGAGTTCCTCCTGCTCATCGGGGCTTGCTGCTGCTGCTGCTGCTGCTGCTGCTCTTTTGGGTCTTGCTGCTGCTGCTGCTGCTCTTATGAGTCTTGCTGCTGCTGCTGCTGCTGCTCTTATGGGTCTTGCTGCTGCTGCTGCTGCTCTTTTGAGTCTTGCTGCTGCTGTTGTGGGTATTGCTTCTGCTGCTGTTGTGCTGCTGCTTCCATTTGTTTGTGAGGGACTTTTCAAGTGAAAGGTTGGATGAGATATTTCATCCCACGGACGTTCTGAATATGCACGGTTCTGCCCAATCTGGTCTTGCTGCGCTTGCTGGTCTTGCTGCGCTTGCTGGTCTTGCATTTGTTTGATCGTTCTGAAGGGTTCTTCACAGATGTTGTGGGCTCTGTCTTTTGCCATGCCCTGCAATTGCTCCTTCACATGCAGATGTGTCTCCCTCTCAAGATATTTGTGATACTTTTGATGGTAAAATTTAGTCTTTCTGGAGCTTAGACGATAGTATAGCAACCAGAGAAGAGAAACTACACAGAGGCAGCCGAAACCGTATATCTGAAGAAAGTGAAATATGAATAAACCAATAAGAAACAGGCTACTCCAGGCAGTCTCATTATACTACTGAACACTCTATGTGTGCGAAAAAGGTTAAGCACATGTTGGTCCTTTCAGATACTCCTCTGGATATCATACATGGCATAGTGACATAAGTTGATATCAGAAATGGAAAAGTCAGAAACACACTTGGCAACCTCTAGATGCATCTGCTTACTGTAATAAAGGCTGCTTTAAAGTAGCAATAAGTAGTTTTTGGGTTGTAGCTCCCCCTAGCGGCGAAACCTGTTGAAATTTGCTTTCCTCGTTTATGACAAACTAGCGAGTCAACAACTTTGCTAACACAGTCAAGAAAAGATGGCTAGCCCTGAATCGAACTTGTATCCAAATGTGTCTTTCAGCTCTCGCCAACGAGTAAAAGCTGTTCCGATAGTGACTGTCACTACCCGATCCTAGTCGCGCATGCTCAGACACAAAGGACCGGGCGGCTTAAATCTTACATACCGCAGTATTTTCCCTACAGATCCCCGATGGCAATGGCGTAGAGGCCATTCTCCATGTTAAAAGTAATTGTAGCGGTACAATTTTTTTCAAGCTGTTATTTTAAGGTAAAAAAGTTACATATTGTTACTTTAAAAATGAGCTCAGAATGTGGTGGAAATTGTGTGTAAAGTGAAGCTAAATGTCGTTTGTTACAGTTTCACTAACCTGTGATTCACTCTTCATATTGTTGAAAACCCAACTTTCCTGTTCTGTACAGTTCTTCTGGCAGGCGATGTCTGTATTATGGATACAAATGAACCAGTCGCCATCCAACAGTGCTGTTATGATCCAGATGGATGATGTTGTAAGTACTTAAAAAATTAGTCTCCAGGGGCGATTGCTGTTGCTTTCTGAGCATCCAACTGCTTTCTTCAACTGCCTGTCTGTCAATAAGGCTATAATACAAATTGTAAAACATGGAAGCACCAAATACATTACAGTGATCACTTTGCTCCCAGCTGATGGAGAACAAGGACAGGTGAAGTCCAGTTTGAAAACATACTGACTTATGATGATTAAGAGCACTAACACAGGAGCACTTCCAGCAGACAGGACCTTTTGCAGTAGAACAGGTGAAATGTTTGCTTGTTGGTGCACCATGATGAAGATCCAAACCTTCTTCCTCTTCTTCTTTTTGACACAACAGACAATAAACTCTGTCAGACACACTATATCATGACATAATCAGTCTAGCACAACAGTGGTATCACCTTTGCAGTACACAAAGAAGCATTGCTGTCACTGCTGACTCTTAGATACAGATTTCAAAATGTTCATTCATCATAAATAAAACAGGTGTATGTACAATTTAGCCTCATTACTCTTATATTAAATAATTATATAAAAAATTATAAGAGTTACAATCACATGCACATTTTTCAGATATTGTATTCATTACAATTGTCATCTGCCAATAATCGGAAACATTGTATTTAAGAGTACATTCAAATAATTATAAATATTTATGATTAACGTATGTGGGTACTTGTTTGAAATTAATTCAGTCTTCCTGTGACTAGTTAAAATGCATAAATGCATTCACTTTTTACGAAACCATGTAACAACGTAACGCCTTTTTTTCTACGAAAAACACAAAAGCGTTAGCTTTGTGTCAACTAAACATTGAAGACAGCAATTTTTTTCTAAATGAAATAAAATAAAATAATTTTTATAGACAAAATAAATTATGTGCACGTAATAGATACCAAAGGCTATCGAATGTTAATTATGTCCACATAACAGTTCTGCTATAGCAGGGGTTTTCAACTGGTTTTGTCCCAGGGACCACCATTCTGACCAGAAAGTAATCCGCAGCCCACTGATGTGCCAGTGATTCATAAAAAAACATTTTACAGTCCCGTACCCTTCTTTTTCATATTTGTAACCGCCGCCGCCGCCACACCCCCTCCGCACACATATTCTGCCTATAATACTTGTCAGTGTAATTTCTTCGCTGAATATGGGTCTACATTAGTATTTTGGGCAATGCGACTTGGCTATTCAGACATAAATCTGTCTACGGGCCCAGGTATTTTATAAAAATAAAAAAAGTTGATGGTGAACTGATCAACATAGACTCATGTCGCGGACCCCCTGCAATGCGGCCACGGACCCCTGGTTGAAAACCCCTGTGCTATAGTATGGAAAGAATGATGTGTAGGAAAGGTGTTTGGTCTGATTCCGTGAGCCTGCAAGTTCCTCTGCGTGAAGTCGCTGTCATGTATCTCTTATTTGTGGTTGAAAGAGGTGTATTTTGTTAATTTGCTGTTGGCTTTAATTGAGTATACCTGCGCTGTGTTAGAAATTGTGTATGTGCACTCAGGGGCGTAAAAGGCTGAAGACTGCGCAGGCAGAGAGGTTGCACAGGAGCCCGTGGGCAAAGCGGGACCCCTGTAGATGAGTTTCTCGGAAGTGACTGTACGACAGTGTCGCTTTGTAAACACGCCTGTGATCAAAGATGAATTATAATATATTTAAATGAGTACCCTATGCTATATATCCCAGCTCTCTCATGGTTTTCATTATTTGGGGGAGGGAAATAGTCAATAGCAATCTATAACACAATTATATACTTATCCTACATTAACTTTGTAAACTATTTAAAAAACTATTCAATTAAATTAATAATTTCTTATTTTCTTTGGTATTTTTGTCATATACAGATATGCAATGATGATTGCTGGGTAATATATATCTTGTTGTGCAATGTCAAGTCTCTATTTGATCATGTGACGAGACGATATAGCTAGTTAAAGCTTCAGCACTTTGACCGTCTGTTTACGTTACTGTGTCAGAGTGCTATTCAGTTTTCTGATAGCTTTCTCTTTGACCTGTCACTTTCCCAATTCAATAGCCAAAGTAACTAATTCGCCCGTAAAATCCAACACATTATATACGCCTAATGGTGTGTGTGTGTGCGTCCATGCCACTTTCAACAGGCATCTGTGCATCTGTGTTGGCGGTGTGATTTGCTCATCATTAGGGTAAAAAAATTAAAATACAAAAATAAATAAAAATTAGCCTCCCTGAGTGTGTCCCCCTTTCGAATCCTCCTACTCTCTTCCATTAGACTATTTTGATGTATCAGCACTTTGTCTTGTCAGACTAAAAGTAAAGTGAAGAGATGTTTTTTTTGTGCGTTATCAATGTCATTGTTCTTGTGTTCTTCATCACTGAAAATAGTAATTCATAGAAGAACATATAAAACCTTTTTAGAAAATGATTTTATTGCTGATGTAGAAAATATTGATTGGGATACTGTGCTTGAGAAGATGCATGTAAATACTGCACTGGACTACTTTATGAATTTATTTTCTGCAGTGTGTGATAGATATGCTCCAATTAAGAAGCTCACTGTTAGATCACTTAAAGCACCTTGGCTGGATGAGGAATTGAGAAACTTGATGAGAGAAAGGGACCTACTGAAAAGATCTGCCATCATGTCAGGTAATGTAGCAAATTGGCAAGCTTACCGCTCACTAAGAAATATAATAACTAAATTAAATAGACAAAAGAAAAAATATTACTATCATTCTAAATTTGAGGAGTGCCATGGAGACAGTAAAAATCTTTGGAGAGTACTTAATGATGCTATGGGCGGAAGTAAAATGGCCAAAACACCTTCATTTATTGAACTGAATGGAGAATTCATTACTAAACCATCTGATATAGCAAACTACTTCAATAATTACTTCCTCAGTAAAGTGAACACGCTAAGAAATCAAATGCTGCCTGTGAGTGGTGGGCTGTCCAAAGCTATAATAAAAAATCATATTATGTGTGGTAAGGATTGTGTGTTTGATTTCAAGCCAATCAGTGCTGATTTTATGGTTAAGATACTTCACACAATTAAGTGTGATAAACCTTGTGGGTTTGATAATATTGACGGCAGACTGCTTCAGTTATCAGCTAAATCAATTGCTAAGCCTGTAGGCCATATTTTCAATTTATGTTTTAAGGAATGTGCTTATCCTGATTTGTGGAAAATTGCAAAGGTTACTCCTCTGTCAAAAAACAGTAGGGAGCCATTTGCAGGTCCAAACAGTAGGCCTATCAGCATTGTACCTGTCTTGAGTAAACTTTTGAAGGGAATTATATTTAAGCAGATCCAGCAATATCTTGCAGAAAACAACATTAACTTAGATATACAGCATGCATACAAAGCAGGTTACTCTACAAGCACTGCACTGACATATCTTACTGACGAGTGGTTCAAACAGATTGACATGAAGTCAGTTGTTGGGGTGGTGCTCTTGGATTTCAGTGCAGCCTTTGACATCATAGATCATGAGCTACTACTCATGAAACTATCGGCGTATGGATTCAAAGATTCCGCTATTGATTTATTGAAGGGCTATTTAGTGAACAGGAAACAATGTGTTATGTTCAATGGCTCCCTTTCAAATATTGAGACACTTCACTGTGGAGTTCCTCAGGGAAGCTGCCTTGACCCTCTTCTCTATTCTATTTTTGTAAATGACATGCCATATGTATTAAAAAATGCAGGAATAGGGATTTATGCGGATGACACGACTATGTATGTATCGTCAGAGAGCATTGGACATGTTAATGAGGTGCTTCAACTAGACTTAAAGCTGGTTTCTGAATGGATCATAGAAAATAAGCTGAAGTTGAATGTCTTAAAAACTAAATGCATGGTAATAGGTTCTAAATACAGTGGGGAAAATAAGTATTTGAACCCCTGCCGATTTCGCAAGTTTGGCCACTTGCAAAGAAATGTGTGATCTATAATTGTAATGGTAGGTGTATTTTAACAGTGAGAAATAGAATATAAAAATAAAAATCCAGAAAACTGCATTTTATAACATTTATGACTTGATTTGCATTTGATGCAGAAAATAAGTATTTGAACCCCTAGCAAAACATGACTTAGTACTTGGTGGAATAACCCTTGTTGGCAAGCACAGACGTCAGACTTTTCTTGTAGTTGGTCACCAGGTTTACACACATCTCAGGAGGGATTTTGGTCCACTCCTCTTTGCAGATCCTCTCCAAATCCTTAAGGTTGCGTTTTCAATATGAGGGAATGAGGTTCAAGCCCAATATTCCACACATTACATGGCCCCATCCATAGTCCCCTCGATGCAGTGGAGTCGTCCTGTACCCTTGGCAGAGAAACAGCCCCAAAGCATAATGTTCCCACCTCCATGCTTGACTGTGGGCATGGTGTCATATTCAGCATTCTTCCCCCTCCAAACGCGGCAAGTCGAGTTGATGCCAAAGAGCTTGATTTTGGTCTCATCTGACCACATCCTGTCTCCCAATCCTCCTTAGAATCATTCAAGTGTTCATTGGCAAACTTCAGACGGCCCTGTACATGTGCTTCCTTGAGCAGGGGGACCTTGCGAGTTCTGCAGTACTTCAAGCCATTACGGCGTAGTGTGTTGCCAGTGGTTTTCTTGGTGACTGTGGTCCCAGCTGCCTTGAGATCATTCACAAGCTCCCCCTGTGTAGTTCCGGGGTTATTCTTCACCTTTTGGATGATCACCGATACCACACGAGGGGATATCTTGCATGGAGCCCCAGACCTAGAGCGATGGACAGTTGTTTGGTGTTGCTTCCATTTACGAATAATCGCACCAATAGTTGTGTGCTTCTCACCAAGCTGCTTGCCGATGGTTTTGTAACCCATTCCAGCCTTGTGCAGGTCTACAATCTTATCTCTGACGTCCTTGGTCAACTCTTTGGTCTTGCCCATGGTGGTGAGGTTGAAGGTGTGAAGTATGATTCTTTGGACAGGTTTCTTTTATACACGTCACCAGTTGAGATCAGGTGTACCTTGTTAGGCCTAATGAGGACTAATTTGTGTGCTTCTTGGGCACATAACTGGTCATTGGGAGCCAGAATTCTTGCTGTTTGCTTGGGGGTTCAAATACTTATTTTCTGCATCAAATACAAATAAAGTCATAAATGTTATAAAATGCAGTTTTCTGGATTTGTTTGTTGATATTCTATTTCTCACTGTTAAAATACACCTACCATTACAATTATAGATCACACATTTCTTTCCAAGTGGCCAAACTTGCGAAATCGGCAGGGGTTCAAATACTTATTTTCCCCACTGTATGCTCTCAGGACAGATAAGAAATTAAGCCTCTCTTTAAAGGGTGCTACTATGGAACAGGTTAAAGAAGTCAAACTGTTGGGTGTCACTATTGACGAAACACTGTCATGGTCCACTCAGATTAATAATACAGTGGTGAGAATGATTAATTGTATCTATGCCATTAGAAGGAGTGCTCATCTGCTAACTTATACAACAATTAGACTAGTCATACAATCTCTAGTTCTGTCAAATCTGGACTACTGTCCTGTTATCTGGTCTAGTGCATCAAAGCAAGAACTTAGTAAACTTCAGCTTGCTCAGAACAGAGCGGCAAGACTTCACTGCTCTGTTAGGAGTAGTGTGGATGCTATGCATGCCAGGCTGTCATGGATGAGGGTGGATGAAAGACTGGCATGTAGCCTTATTCTGTTTTTAAATAATGTGTATTCCTCACAGAAACCTGACAGTTTGTCTTTACAGCTATCACCTGCAAATGAGAGACATGGTTATAATACTAGACAGGCACTAAGTGGTCACTTTACTTTTCCTCTACCCAGAACCAATGCACTTAAGAAAACAGTAATGTACAGAGCCATTGCATACTGGAATGTGCTCCCCTCATATTTTACTCTAACAAGAAATAAATGTGATTTCAAAAGGAAACTTATGGCAGCAATAATCAGAAAGGAAATTATAGTAGATTAGGTTATTATTTTAGGTATTTAAGGTATTTAGTTTTTTTTTTTTAATTATTTTACTTTTAATGTAAATGTTCTAAGTCTGTGTTTTTGTAATAATTGATCATGCTGTACTGCATTTTATGTATTTGTATTGTATTGTAATGTTTTTTGCCTGGACCCCAGGAAGAATAGTCTCCACTACGGTGTAGAGTGTAGACTAATGGGGATCCTTAATAAACATAAACAAAAACATACCCTCTCACTCTCTGCGATGATTTTAAGTTGTCTTTTTTGCTTCTGCTATTTTTTCCAGCTCTGCTCTAAAGTGATTTTCAGTGCCATCAAATAGACTTTTTTTTCACATATCCATTTGTTCATCAGTGTGTGAAAACCACACCACAACACTGATCCAAGTAACAGCATGATTAGTCCTATATACTGCTTTTTTCATCTCTGTCCTCAAAATAATACATCTGAACACTGTGCATACTTATCTTTCAATTAAATATCAGAGTAAACATACATATCCATTAACTAAATTGTGAACAGATTCCAAAAGGTTCAAGACATGTAGGTTTGATGTCCATATGCACATGAAATTATGATCATAACTGGAAAATGCATGTGGGCCTATTTGTACATACTACCTCTAGATGAACATCCCAGAAGTGCAGAGTTATTGCTGGGACATGTTTGTAAATCACACTAGAAATACAGTACAGCAGGCCTACACAGCAAATCAACAGCATTCTGATTTGAGACTGAGAATGTCTCAACTTTCTGAAATCACTACACTGTTGAAATTGTTTGAAATACAACTTAGCTGTCACAGATATCCTGGTAACTGATGATGCTCAGTTCGGTTGAGTTCAGGTTCCAAATGTACTTACTGACGATGAGTAAAGCAGAAACCCAGGAGCACTTCTGGCAGTAGAACAGACAGTCTTTGAAGATTACTGGTGAACTGGGTTTAAGATGCATCACAGTCCTAGATGATATATGCGGTATAGTCTTCATATATTTGGAACCAAATGAGGAAGGAACATTAGAGCCCATATAAAGCAGAAGTCCTTCAGGTGATGGATTTGCATATTGTTCCTGATCAAGCATTTCTGCATTACACCGAAACCCTCCTTTACCAAACATGTTATATATATTCTACTAAAGCCTTTGAACAATAAAATGTTCAGACATACATCGTCAGCATTTAGAGTTTCTCCGTGGACTTTCCCAACCATATTGCTAATGTTGGGCATTTTATTTTATGGCATTGGTTTGGTGTCCCATGACACGAAGTTCTCCAATTGACAGGAGAAACTTCCACTGTGGTACTCTTCATGGTTATCATACGAGGAACCGATTCTGACCTGACTTGCCCTGTGCAAGCGGGCATAGCAATTGCATGAACTAAGCATAAAGAAAAAAGAATATGTACACTAAACTTCTATGTTCTATTTTCCATACTTTTTTTAGTTGAACACAGGAAAATATGTCCTTGTGCTACTTGTTGGGGCCTTCCCACAGCAGCCAATCCCCTAACTGTCAACAATACTCAACAACAACAACGAGGCCCATTCACAACAGCTCACAACTACTTGTGTTCCATGTGTATGATTTTGCATTCTTGCTTGCATTCTTGTCGTAATTATATCTCTAGTTGTTTAGCTTTTGAAACGCAAGACTCCCATATTTACGATGAGTGCATATGTGCTGACAGGCTCCTGGGGGTCAGTGTGACGTCCTGCAGCTGCTGTGGGCATCATGGGCTCCTGTCCTACCACCGATCTTTTTGGTTTTCTGCAGAACTGAAATTTAGCAAATCTAATTCCAAACCTCATTTTAGATAATATATCATATTAGTGTCTAAAGCTCATTCATTTACACCATAGAATAATGATGGGTTTTAAAACATTAGATATTAACTTACATAAAGAGTCTTGGTTTTATTTTATGCTTATGTAGTCCACTATCTTATATAGATTATAAGTCTTTCTTCCAGAGTGTAAGCCTAAGTACTAAGCAGAAGATTTGCGTGGTTTACATACAGTTAAGAATCATCATTGTATACTATTTTGAATGAAAACTGAAAACAAAACTCTTTCTCTCTCATTTTGTCACGTCAGAGTCTGAACATGCACCCGCCATGGCCCCTTCTGTTTCCACTCTCACATGTGTAACGGAGTTGAAAAATCCGTTTAACTATATAACGAGTTTCGCCATAATTCTGCAGTTGTAAATGATGTGAGCCACCTTTGGAGCTGTGGTGTACTGCAGGGAGGTATTCGTCGTAGCTCGCTAAGCGGTTTAGCGAGCACATTTTCAGGCTAAGAAAAAAAACGCCCCTCTTTTTGGTTCGCGGAAGCAACTTTCGATAAATCACCATAGTAACATATCAATTAGTACTAACCTGCTCCAGCGCAGGCTAACTTAAGTGTAGCTGGATAAGCTTGCCACACCCCCGGAAAAAGGAGGGATCCCATTGACCAAGGACTGATATTAGATAGTTAGATTAGCGTAGGGAGAGAGTTCTTTGCGATCGCCAAGATCCATTATTCCATCATGATGAGTTCTTGTATGAGCACTACCGATTCAGCCGACAAGGAATCATTCATTTACAAGACCTTCTCAAGTCATTTATTGCAAACACCAGAGTCGAACATTGACTGTCTTGCTCTTTTTTGCGAGTGGTACATTTTTGTAGTGTCGGTGATGCGGAGAACAAAGTACTCATAATTATATGAGTGTTATTAGTACACCATAGCATATCATTATTGTAGAAAATGATTAAGGTGGACTCATGATAAGAATAGAAAGAAATACAGACAATTTATTTTCACTGCATTTGTCATTAATACATTTAGTCATTTAACAGACGCTTTTATTCAAAGCGACTTACAAGGAAATGTAAAACCACACCAAGGAAGGAGGTGAGGGGATTCAAACTAGCAACCTTGCAGTTACGAACCGGTAGAGGAATCCTCTGTACCCATTCACACTCGCCGTCAGGCATTCATACATAGATATTACGTTATAAACATCCCAACACACCTTGCTCTCACAGCGGTGGCGGTGTAGAATTTTGCCATGATCATGGTTTTGTATTCTTCATAAGCGTTCATGTTCATCTCCTGCTCGCCAGTGGAGAAAAAAAAGAGCCCCTTTCTTTGAGTTTAGAACCATTATACCGTTAGAAAATCACTGTTTTGGTGATCGACCTTTCCTGCCTTTTGGAGTAGGACGTGCACGCTCGCAATTGCCCTGATAAGTTTAGCCTGGTTGAAATTAACCACATGATTTGGAGGCGGATGAGCCGTTGACGAACCGATATTTGCTGTTCTCAGTCAGCTCGCTAATGTTAACGGGCTAAAAGGACAATTGATTAACTTAGCTTCAGCCCTTACGACGAACGGGGCCCAGGAATTAAAGAACAAAGTAATCCAAGTGTTCGTCAGTCCCCTATTTGATCACCGTCACACATGCACCACGTTCACACTCACCGGAGTACTAATGACCTACACCTGTCACATCCCTACATATACCTCTCACGCCCTTCACTCTTCGTCTGGTCTCACACTTTAAGGACTTATCTGCGATCCTGCATTCCAGACGTCTGTATGCTGTTTATCTACATTCAGGAAAGTGATTATCATCGTTTTTGTCATAGCCTTAATTCCATTTCTCCGTATTGTGTTAGCTGAGTGTGACTCGTGGTTTTTGTCTCATGCTACGGCGTTTAGTTTAGTTCATTTGAGAGTTTGACTCTGCCTTTTGCTTTCTGCGCCTTAAGTGCCAGTTTCCTTGGTTTAACGCCAGAGCTTAGAGCCTGCGCCCCTCCGTGGGTTTGTCAACGTGTGAGAGGATCTGTTCCTCATCGTGTGTGTCAACTTCAACCTGTTGTTCTGTCCTGTGTGTCAACTGGCTCTTCGTCCTCAATAAACTCTGTTTTGTTGGGAGCGTGCCTATGTTCCCACAGCCCAATGTTCCCACAGCCCTATGTTCCCACATTTCTAAGAGCTTTTTCAAAATTAGGTCTTATGTTCCCACAGCTCTGTGTTCACACATTTCTAATATTCATTACAAAAGTAGGCCCTATGTTCCTACAGTTCCCACATTTCTACCCCTGCCTGGTAGTTAAGGGTTCACCATTCCGTAGCTGGCGATTTGAAGGAGCTAGCTAGCTTCGAAACTCTCTTGAGCTCAACATCGCTACTCCAACATGGGGCTGCTGTGGAGTGACAAACCCTCATACCGAATTTAAACTCACCTTCATGAGTTAGTATAATTGAGACACAGCATACATTTAAACTTTCTATAATTCTTTAATGAACAGTACACATTCAAGCAATCTAAATAAGTTTCACTATTTACGCAGTTTTTTGTGCAAGGAACAGACAATCTGCAAGTGATGTCCTTTGAAGACTAAAATGACTATAAGCACACAAAGGATGTGTCAAAATGATGCCAGGGAACAGCACTAGCCAGGGAAACTTTAAACAGCTGTTATGAATGGTGGGTGATGTGAAGGACTCAAACGCACGACTCAGCACAGGAGTAGAATGAAAGGGTTAAACGTTTTACTAGCCGGGTTCGGTACACAGGTAGGCAGTCCAAGAGTAGCAAACAAATCCAAACAGGGAATAGGCACATGGCATAGACAAACAGACATAGGAAAGCACATGGCGGGAACAAGGAGGCACGAGGACTAGACAAGGGAACAAACATGTGACAACACAAGGGAGACAAACTCAGAAATTAAACACGGACAGAACACAGACCTTACAACAGCTTCCACAACACAGTGGCTGACAGCGCTCCAGTATGACTCGATATCTCTATCGCCATCATTATACTGTCCCTTCAGTCGGCCAATGTGGACTCTAAGATCCTCCACTTGCGTCACCGTTGTGGGGGTGCATCGCCTCTCTCTGCCAGCATGATGCTTTTCTATGGAACATAGGGCCTAATTTTCAAAATTGTCAGTGAAAAAAAAAATCCTTAGAACTGTGGGAACATAGGGCTGACCCCATTTTGTCAATCTCCATCTCTGCGTCCGTCAGTCCCGTGATGCATTCTCTATACAGTTCATATTTGTGCAACAGCTCCCTCAAGCAACTGCAAACTATAAACAAAGATGGTGGACCAAACTCTATGGTTGGCTGTGTCGAGGCTGTTTAGTTGGCTTTATTTGGCTTTGATTATTTAAGAGTAATCTGCTCAGTGTTTGAGGTCCTAGGAGATTCAGAGAAAGTAAAAGAAGTGATATTTTTTCACAATTACTAACCTTTCCAATATACATACGTAGATATTTTCTAATGTAAATATTCCAGGATACTACTTTTGATCATTTGTATTGTTTGAACCAATGACTGTAACAGTAATTTCACAGTCACTGGTTTGAACAGATACAGATAGACTATTGCTGTTCTTTTCATGCAGCGGAAAATACTGGCTTCATGTTTACTCATCAGCGAAGATGATAAAGTGAAAGGCTCATTCACAGTTTTCTCTTTTTTTCTGGTCTTCAGGCTGCTCATAACCTCTGCTGTTGTGGGTCTTGCTGCTGCTGCTGTTGTGGGTCTTGCTGCTGCTGCCTCTGCTTTTGTGCTGCTGCTTCTGCTTCTACTTTGCTGCTGCTGCTGCCACCTATGCTGTTGTGCTGCCATTTTCACTTTCCAAGTGTAAGGTTGGATTAGATATTTCATCCCACACATTACTTGCTGTATCTGCAGAGATCCTGCTGAGGGGTTCATGACAGATGCTGCGGGCTCTGTCTTTGGCCATGTCCTGTAATTGCTCAACATGCAAATGTGTCTACCTCTCTCGCCATTTTTCATACTTTCGTTTGTAAAATGGTTTCTTTTGGTAGGTCAAAAGTATATGAACCAGAAAAGCAAAACTCCCCAGAGGCAGAAGAAACCAATCAGTGCTGATTTTAGCCTGAAATTTCTGGTGGGGCAATTTTGTATGACGTCATGTCACCTCACAAAAATAGAGGTAGCTGATTATTATAAGCAGTAGGCTTATATAGACCAGTAAGATATGCTATGGGCTGCATTTTGACTGCCAGCAGGGAGCAGAAATCCTATTTCAAATACATTTCACATGCTTCTAAATGAACTTTGTAAAAACACGATGTCCTTGCAGATCGCATTGATACATCCAGCAGCTCAAAAAAAAATACTGAATCGTAGTGTATTTTCAGCCTGGTGTCGCCCTCGCACATCGTCACTTAAAAATGCCTGGGTTTATTGAGTCGGCTAACTCGTCGTAACCATGCAGGCCCAGTTCGCACTTCCCACAGAGCTTTATGCACGATATCAGCCTCCCCTGTACATAACGATTCTTCTCCGTCTGTTTGTTGTGCTCTAAAATGTTCCGCTGATATGCACTATCTAGCTGTGCCATGATGTTGACCCGCCCCAATAGTCCCAATTTCAGGGCGCAATTGATATGGGTTTTACAGCTTTGTGTTTCACTGTTCTTTCTTCCAGATGCTTCAGGTCTTTAAATCCGTTGTCCAAACTGGGTCTGCATTAGTACCAATTCCAAAAAGAAGGCATGGGAAACAGAACAGTGCTCGTTTTGATGTTCTAGCAGTTAGCCATGTCTTTTTGTCATACCATTCCGTCTTGAAAGTTCGAGTCGCTTTCTCACCAGACTGCGAGCAGGATCAAGTCGTCTGGTCTGTGTAGCCCAAAACTTTTTATTTTTAATTTCTCTTCCAACAACAATGTACTAAATTGCACCCTCAACAAATAGTCTACATTATTCATTGCAGTCTGAAATTAAACACTTCCAAAATACTCGAAAACTAGCGATAGCTAACTAGCAGTAATGTTACTGGCATGTATGTATGACTGTATGTTTTTCTTTTCTTGGTCACGCGGTACAGTTCTCATGGTTTGCGCAATATTCGAGTGGAGTTGCTAGGCAGATTTCGTTGGGCACATCTGAAAGTGCCCTATCTCCCAATGTTAACTTTGGCCTGTGTGGTTCACGCTCATTGGTGTTTCCATGGCAACAGTCTTAAGCTTGCGCCGCTGCCCCACAGAGCAGAGAAGGACAGCGGAAAGCAGCATTTCACAGAGCAAGCACACAGACGGAAACACACGAATCAAATTACTCCAAAACAGGATTATAATGCTTGTGAGTCAAGCTTATTCACACACACATTCACACACACATTCACGCATATTAAACGCATATTAAATAAAATAAGATATATTTGGCCACAAAGCACAGATTGAGCTTTCTGCACAACAGCGCCATCTGGATCTGGTGGGGCAGTGCCCCACGTGCTCCTAATGTAGAAACGCCACTGAAACCAATTATCTGAAGAAAGTGAAACCAATAAGCGACAGACTACTCCAAGCAGTGTCATTACACTACTGAACACTATTAGTTACAGTTTCATTTACCTGTGATTCACTCTTCAATTGTTGAAAACCAAACCTTCTTCTTCTGTAAGGGCTGTCTTGCAGGAGATGTCTCTATTATTGCCATTCATTGCCTTCACACAAATGTACCAGTCGTCATCCAACAGTGCTGTTATGATCCACATGGATGAGATTGTAAGCCCTTTAAAAATTTGTGTCCAGGGCCAATTCATAGTTTTCAGTCACGTGACTACAATAGGTAGCTGACGGGCAAAAAGAACAGCGAAACAGCGTTAAACAGTGGACAACTTCGAGCCTACTCAACTACAATCGCCATCAACCACAGACCATACCACTATAGCCAGACAGAGATATTTAGAAAAAAATAAAATGTTTGATCCATGTACTGCACCCGCTGACATTTTTATTTCTTTAACCTCGACGAAGTCCCTGCCAGAGCTCCAGTGTGGAGATATTTACATCTATCTAATAGAAAATCCGTCCCCCTACACATCTCAAAAACTGAAAGCCTACAAAAGCACAGATAGTTATTTAATTTTCAGAAGTGGATGGGTTCACAACGCTGTCGTCTGGAAGGTGAAAACAAAAAACATCTTCATAATCAGAGCAAAGATGAGTGCCATTTAATAGCTAGCTACCAGCTAGCGAGATACCTGCTGTTAGCTACGAGCTACCTGCTGTTAGCTACGAGCTACCTGCTGTTAGCTAGCAGCAGTCTACCCAACGCTGTTCTTTATCATTTGACACAATTTTCTGGTTTAAACAAGTACGAACACCTGGTCTGGCGAATGACAACTTAAATTATCTTCCCATATATTTTCTACTGGCATTGTAGTATTACCAGTTGGATGATAAAATACACTAGCCTAGCCCAGTGGTCCCCAACCACCGGGCCGTGGCCCGGTACCGGTCCGTGAGGCATTTCCTACCGGGCCGCAAAGAAAGAATAAATAATTTATATAATTTCTGTTGTATTAATTATTAGAGTCTGTTTTATTTTGAAAAACGACCGGATTTTTCCCGACGTAACATTCGCCTGTGCCTTTTGACACGTCAAGACACTTGTTTCGGTCACTTGATACGTTACTCAAAAAACAAGCCTGCAAACTAGCGAAAATGAGTAAGAAACAAACGTCCTTAGAGGCATGCAACTGAAGAGACGTGTGCACAATCCACAGACTCCACAGCAACGCGAAATCAACTTCAGACTGATCAAAATCATGTCAAAGCGGAAAGGAAGCACCGGTGGATTAAACGCAGACCTAACTTCACCAGTAGTTGCAGAATGTGTCCACTCTATTCCAATATGCCTATATCCACGCGATTGAGTTTAATGCTTATTTATTTATTCACTTACATTTGCAGTGTTCGTGTAGTGCTTTTAGAACATCACGATGCCTCTTAGAATCATGAATTTAAATGTGAAACGTAATTTTTAATGATTTAAATATTCTTATATTTTTTTCTCCCCCCCCGGGAGAGTGTCCGCGCCCCCCACTTTGAGAACCACTTCTTTATAGTATAAAGTACAAGTCAGTACAATGGTGAGTTGTATTTTTCATGCACTTAACATTCGTTTTTATGGCGGTCGCGTTATTTTATTTTTGCTGTAGGCTATTTATCTGCCGGTCCGTGAAAATAATGCCTACATTAAACCGGTCCGTGGTGCAAAAAAGTTTGGGGACCCCTGGCCTAGCCTACTTGCTTAGGTACTTGTCGCAATCTCAGAGAAGAAACCGGGTAATCCAATTTGAATTGTGTTGATGCTTTGTTTCTTGACTTTATTACTTGATCTATTCCCGTTTTAGGTAGTTATTCTGATAAATGAGGCGACCAGAACAGGGTGACTGCTTTTATTGCCAGCCCCAAAAGTATGGCTACTTTACTGTCCGAGAAAAATTGACCCAGAAGACGTCTACAATCAGCTGGTAGCAACGTGGGCGGGTTTTAAATGCGATAAAAACAAAATCCGGGTTTGTCTCCTCGCCGATTTGAACAGCCAACCGAGCAACAACTGTCTAGCATTTTACTACCTAAGTCAGACAATGTTAAAGCGGAGATATTAAATGATATTGAATGAAAGGTGGTCAGTTCCTGTATAAACTCCAGTGTTAGACAGGTGTGGAATGTGTTTTTTGCCCTTCAGCTGGTCATTCTGACGTCACGTGAAAACTATGAATAGCAGGAGAACTTTAAGCTGCATTCTGAAACTGATTGTTCCAATCCTTGATTGTGATTGGCTAAATCGCGTTCCATGCCGTTGTAAAATACAGCATAACCTTTCAAGTTGTCCTCATAACATTCTATGATAACATTCCATATTACTGCACATGGAATATTTCAAAGAAAGAAAGACGTTACAAAGCTGTCGCTGGCCTAGAGCAGTGGTTCTCAAAGTGGGGGGCGCGAACACTCTCCAGGGGGGGCGCGATGTCACAGACGGAGAAAAAAAAAACTACCGCCGACCTGTCACTGGTTAGTGAAAGCTCCCTCAGTGGCGAAATGCAAGAGGCTGGACTGACCCAAACAAATCAAATACGGCTTTGCTCCTGATCCACCAATCAAAACGGAGTTTTATCATTTGAACGCGAGTTGCACCTAAGTTTCCGAGTATAAAAAAAACCCCGCAGGAATTGGTAAGCGCTCACCCTGAGACGACACTCTGCAGAGTGTTCAATTTCTCTTGTTTCCTGTATCATTCAGATATTCATTGCTTTATAAACAGTCTTTTTAAAGACTCACTCCTTCCTTAGTAATACCTTACTGCGCTTGCAGTAGGTCTATTCGTCTCCTATTCTAAGGAGTAATTTGCTCCACAGTCTTTTGAAAAAGCTCGTAGACCCGAGAGCTAGCCTAGCTAGCTACCTTCTTCCAACTGCAGCTAGCCCTTTTCTCCTTAACACCTACCTTTACATTTTTGTATCATCCACCGTGTTGCAACAAATAAAACACCAGCACTTGAATACTATTTTGTGCTGTCCCTGTCTACATTGTGTACAGTTTGTTTTGTTAGGAATCATTGCCTAGCACAGCTTTATCCTTATCCATTATTCGTGTCGTTCACAACCACACATACAAGAACACGACGTTGAAATTAGAACTTTATTAACTTCACACACACTGTATCAGCAAACAAACACAACTATGAACACGTTTCAGATTTGTAAAAGTTAGAAAGAGAAGCCTGTGGACTTCTTTAAACATGAACGTGATGGCCTCCAGCAACAACGAACCAGCATCTCCAAGCAGTGTCTGGAGGCATCTTATGTAGTTGCTCATAGAATTGCTAAGCTTGGCAAACCCCATACAATTGCTGAAACACTGATTTTGCCGGCCGCGCAAGACGTGTAGAATAGGAGCTAAACTCAGCGCAATACCTATGTCAAATGACACTGTATCACGCCGAATATCAGAAATCAGTTTGGGTCCTATTTCAAAGAGGACTACCGTTCATTCGCCTGAGTTCGGGATCCATTTCTCTGCTCAGCAGACGAGCTGTCAATAGACATGAAAGAGCAGCTGAAGAGTGACAGTAGACTTAAGCATCTCCCCTATTTCGTCATTCTGGATAGCAATGATCAGCTTTGCGACATAGCCTTAAAAATGCTCCTCCTTTTCGCGTCAACATATTTGTGCGAGGCAGGCTTTTCAAGACTGACTGCTCTCAAAACGAAATACCGCAACCGGGCACAGACCGAGGATGACCTGAGGATATGTTTGTCAAACATTGCCCCAAGATTTGAGGACCTTTGCAGTGCAAAGCAGGCTCATGTCTCACATTGACAGACCTGTAGGATTTTTTTTGTAAAGATCACAAGAGGCCCATAATAATAATACAATAATAATAATTGGTCGATAATCATTAATTATAATAATAATAATAATAACATAATGATGGTGATAATAATGAATAGCCTACTAATAGGCCTACTATTACTGATAATAATAATAATAATAAATAGTTATAATAATTGTCTGTATGGGCCTAACAATAACAATAGCCTAACCTTGACATGTCAGGCCTATCAATAACAATATGCTATCTATCTATCTATCTATCTATATATGGTGGTGTAGTTGAGGACGGTGGCGGCGGGCCGCGGGCGGCGCGCTGGGGGGGCCCCAACTACCCCTAACCAGCTTTGGGGGGGCCCCGCTTGAAAAAGTTTGAGAACCCCTGATCTACGCTGTATTATGGTCTGTGACCCTCCAATCAGTGCCTTGCGGCTGCGGCAGCGATACCAATCAGGTTCCAGGAAGTATGCAAACACATACACGTTGTGAATTAGCCTGCCTGCCTACCTGTTCGGAATGGATTAATTAGCCATGGATATCAGGCGATTTTTGAAGAGACCATCGAGTGCTCCCACTCGCACAGATGCATGCAAAAGGCCTCACGTACAAAGTAAGACTGAACAAGATCAATTCACGTTTTTAAACGTTGTTTTGGTTCGCACAACATCGCATTAAGACAGGGACAAATGTTATTAATAACGTGCTTTCAAATACGATAATGCAGGTAACAAGCCAGCCTTCCCGGTTCCATCTAAATAGGCCTAATAAAACGTAAATTACTTCAGCAATTGAAGATGCATGAGTAATAATCCTCACGCATATCGCTGCAGATTAGGCTAATTCATTGTAAATTGTAGACAGATTATTTGCAAGCCAGTTAGACATTGCTAAGTGAAATGTTATAGCTTAGCTATAGAATCTTCCATTTTTGCGGTCAAGCTCTATAATACAAATATAAGTGTAGAAGAAGAGCAACGGCAGAACCAGCATAAACCCGACCGGTGTACTTTCGCACGCCCCCTTCATTGAGGTTTCTCCAATGGTTAAAGAACAGGGGAAGTGTTTAATTTCAGCATAGTTTCTTTTTATATTATACTTTTCAGCTGTAACACCCTGGGCCTTTCCAGAGGCCTTTAAGGTCCTATAGAGGTCCTTTCTTTTGTCTCCCCCTTTTTTTGAGGCCTACACATAGTTTTCTTTACTGTTTTCTTGAAAATGTAACAAACTACAAACACATTTATTCACTGTCATTGATTGTATATGACTTTAACTGATAACATAATGCAATATAGCCAGGACAGCCTTACAGAGTCGCAACGCTTTGTGTTGCGTTGCTTCGCATCGCGTTGCATCGCGTCGAGGTCTGTATGATCACAAAATTCATAGTTTACCCACCTCTAATTTTACCACTACAGCACTGAATTACACTAGTCGTAGACTCGCTACCATAGACAACGTGGTTACGATTTGATAGTGTTATTTTTGGTTCACTTTAGAGTGCACTCAGTGTAGGCAATATAGTAAGATGTCTGTGGTTGAGGAGTTTATTGAGAGTCCTTCTGAAGTTCTTTTGCTGAATTGCACCAAAGACCAGTTAGTTGAAATTGCTGAACATTATGATATTAGCCTTAAAACTGATGATCGAAGGCTTAAGGAGACGTTGTTCAAGGCTGTTGTTGTAGGCCTAGTAGGAAAAGCGATTCTACCTGAGAGAGAGGAAAGTCCCGTTTCTCATTCCGCTGCTGAGGTGTCAGTTGCTAGCAGTTTGTCGGAGCATGAACTAAAACTTCGGGAATATAAATTAGAAGAACATAAATTACAGTTGGAAGCAGCGAAGTTAAGGGTTGAGAGAGAGAATCGAATTGTCAAAGAGAAGGAGATTGCGAAAGAAATTTAAATGAAGAAATTGGAGCTTTATTTTGACTTAAGAAAACTTGAATACGAAGAAAAACGCGAGGAACGCGAGTTTGAGTTACGCAAGCTTGAATTAGAATTGGCTGCAACAAGACTTACTACCACTCCACCAGTTCCTTCATCTTATCCCTTGCAAGGCTCGCAGCCTTCTTCTCCTGCTCGTGCTTCTTCTGCTCCTTTGACTCTCATTGCAGGTGCGGCTATTTCAGTTGCTTCGGGTGGCGATAACACCGCGCCTCCGCTCAATGTTCCGGCAGGAGCGTTATTTAGGAATGTTTCATTGGGTGAGTTAAGGGATGTCCCTCTTGCTCCTGAGCTTGGGCCATTGCCACTACGAGTCCAGCCTTTCGATGTTACCCGTAACATTTGTCTGGTTCCACCTTTTAATGAACGTGAAATTGAGAAGTATTTCACTCACTTTAAAAAAGTTGCGGTTACTTTGAGATGGCCAGTCGAGGTCTGGACTTTGCTGTTGCAAATTGTGTTGACTGGGAAAGCACTAGCTACCTATTCTGCTCTAAGTATGCAACAGAGTTCCGATTATCTAACGGTGAAAACTGCGATTTTGAATGCTTTTGAGTTGGTCCCAGAAGCTTATAGGCAGAGGTTTCGTGGCCTTCGAAAATCAGACAGACTTACCTTTGTCGAATTTGCAAGAGAAAAAGAGATCATTTTTGAAAGATGGTGTACTTCCCAACATGCACATTCCAGTGAACAACTCCGAGAATTAGTTTTGTTGGAGGAGTTCAAAAATTGCATTCCAGAGACAGTGACAATGTATCTAAATGACCAAAAAGTAACTACACTGGCGGATGCTGCTGTCTGTGCTGATGAGTTTGTGCTTACTCTTCTCTTCTATCTCTTCTCCTCGTCGTGACTTCCCTCAGCCTTCTGCTTGGCGGCAGAGTCAAAGATTAAGACCTTCCGATAGACCTCCGCTGCCATCTGCTACTGGTGAGTCGCGTGAAGGTTTTTACTGTCACACAGTATATATTCAGAGTGATTTAGTTTCTGGGTGTTTTAGAGTGGCTGTTCGTCCGCAGCTTCCTATGGAAGGCTTCAGCCTCCTAATTGGTAATGATTTAGCCGGCGGAAAAGTTCTTCCTCTTCCGGAGGTAGTTTCGAAACCTTTGACGCCTACTGAGGTGTACTACAGTGCTTCTGAAGTTTTTCCAGTGTGTGTTGTGACTAGGGCTCAAGCGCGCAAGTCTAACAACGCTGACTTGTCTGATACACTTATCTCATTGGAAAATCCATTCATGTCTTTTCCCGAGTCTTCAGGGGATTCAGCACATCGGTCGCTGTCTACAACCGTTGGTGCTGAAGTTCCAATTTCGTCCCGGTTGCTGTCCGTGCCGTTGGAAATTACCGACTCCGCATTGTCTCTGCCTATTGACAGGGAGTTGATCATGCGTGAACAGAAGAAAGATCCGTCATTGGCCAAGTGCCGTGCTACTGCTGGGAAGGGAGACATTGTGAATGGATCCGTGGCATATTATTGGGATAATGGCTTACTGATGCGAAAATGGACTCCATCTCAGAGTCAAGATTTGGGCTGGTCAGTTAGTGGTTCCTGCTAAATTTAGGCTGCATGTCTTAATGTTGGGCCATGATCATGATTTTGCTGGTCACCTAGGAATTAAGAAAAGTTACCATCGTATCCTGCGTTATTTCTTTTGGCCTGGCCTAAAGTCTGATTTGGTGAAACACTGCCGTTCATGCCATCGCTGCCAGATGACGGGTAAACCTAACCAGGGTATTCCCCCTGCTACACTCCATCCAGTTCCGGTCATTGGAGAGCCATTCGGACGCATCATTTTAGATTGTGTAAGGCCTTTGCCAAAAACTAAATCGGGGCATCAGTTCCTGTTGACAATCATGTGTGCTGCTACACGCTACCCAGAAGCTTTTCCACTGCGCTCACTTAAGGCGAAGCCAGTAGTGAAGGCGTTAATTCGTTTCTTCTTCACTTTTAGACTGCCTAAGGTCATACAAACTGACCAGGGATCCAACTTCTTGTCTCGCTTGTTCAAACAAGTGTTAGAGCAGCTGTCCATCAAACATTGTACTTCCGGTGCTTATTATCCACAGTCTCAAGGGGCTCTGGAGAGATTCCATCAGACTCTGAAGTCTATGTTCCGCACTTACTGTTTCGATTCTGCCCGAGAGTGGGATGATGGCCTCCCCCTGCTGTTGTTTGACGTGCGTGAAACGACTCAGGAGTCACTGGGATTCAGTCCAGCTGACCTGATCTTTGGCCATTCAGTCCGTGGTCCGTTGAAGTTGCTGCGTGAGAGGTGGGGCTCAGAGACCACTGAACAGCAGCACAATGTGCTAGACTATGTCTGTGAATTTCGCGAGCGCTTGCACAAGCCTTGTGCTCGTGCTCAGGAAGCTCTGTCTACAGCTCAGTCGAAGATGAAGACTCGCTATGACCGCAAGTCTGTTCACTGTTCTTTTCAGGCAGGTGACCGAGTGTTGGTGTTGTTGCCTGTACTTGGGTCCGCCCTCCAGGCTAAGTTTTCAGGGCCTTATGAGGTTGAATCCAAGATTAGTGACACTGTTACGACCGGCTCGTGGGTCGCAACATAAATACGGTAGAGACAGACAACGGTGTAGTTTGTAACAGCAAGACGATTTATTAACTACTGAGATTGATCCAAGGTAAAAGTCTAGGGGTTCTCAAAGATGCGTGGATGCGTGTCGTGGGTATGTAGGTGAGTAGGAGCGTTGCCAAAAGAGTGTGTGAGAGTAGTGGAAGCTGAGAAGGGGCCTCCATCAGACGTAGCAGTGCTTTTATATCCTGGCACCAGGTGTGGATAATCACTGCTCATCATGCTGGTTGTAGGTCCACAGCCTGCTCCCTCCATATGGCCAGTATAGGGACTGCAGGCAGGGTGCGCAGGGCAGAGGGGGTCGTAACACCTCCCTCCCCAAGAAGGTTCCTCCCAGGAAACCTGAAAGAAAAAAGAAAAGAGCCCCGTGACCCCGTCCCATCTCCGGGCCCGACCATCCTGGGTCCTTAAAAAACTGAAGGAGACATGAGAAGAACAGGTCACAGAACCATTTTATTCAAGCCGCACCCCTCTTTTTTTACAGTGTGGCATGCTAATTACTACAGTCGTGATCCAAACAGCACTTCCCCATAGTGTAGGGATCAGCTAAATTAGGTCGAAAAGGACTGAAGGGCAACACGGCTAGGACCTGATCCCCTTTCTCAAAACACCGTGCGTTGCGACCAAAAGAGCGCTGCATCTTACACGTTGATTTCGCTAGCGCCTTTTTCGCAGCAGCACGGGTTTGATAGAGGTGCCTAGAGCCACCGATATAGCCCTGCACATTAGCAGGAGGCTGCTTAGTGCTACAATCAGTGTCTGACTCCCTATAGTCAGAGACACTATGACCATTCCCAGGTCCGGTGTGGATCAACTCCACTGGGCCAGATTCAGTCCCCACAACTGAACGGCCATTGACGCGGTTATATTTCCCTCTTGTGCCAGTCTGGCTGTTGACTGGAGAAGCAACCGTCTTACCTTCAACAGTTTTACTGATCACCTCAGAACGACAACTTAACCGCTCCTGTTCCTCAGCTTCCTGTATCTGTTTAGCTGTAGGAACAGCAGAAATGGGAAAAACAGGAGGGAAATTTGTTGCGCACCCATCAAGCGTGTCAGATGCCGGTGGAACGCTTACCATAACAGGTGGCGGTGCCACCTTAGTAAGTTCCCAAACCCTCCCCCCAGCTAAGTCATTTCCCAGGATGAACTCTACCCCAGGCACAGGCAGAGATGCACACACCCCAACCACTACATGGCCAGTGACTAAGCCAGAGGAAAGATGGACATAATGTAAAGATAACTTTCTAAAACCCATTTCAATGCCTCTAACGAGTGCATGACTTCCTGTGGCAGTCCTGGCTGAGAGAGGCAGCACTCCCCCCAACAGGACTGACTGTGCAGCCCCTGTATCCCTCAAGATGCGCACAGGCACACTACTTTGGCCTGGCAGAGACACTGACCCTATGCTTATGAAAGGAGAGTAGTCCGCCTTCTCGCTAGAACCACCCTCATGCGAACAGGCACTTCCAACACAGCCACAGTTAGTCCTGTATTGCGAAGCTGCAACCAAAGCCACAGTCTTACATTGGTCGTTCTGGTATGCATGACAGTCCGATATTTTGTGTCCAGGCTTTCTGCAATAAAAACACACAATGTCAAAGTTTCCACCAGACGCCCCACTAGGACTCCTTGGGGGAGACGCAGGGTAAGGCCCTGCCACAACAGGCCTTGGTTTACCCTGGTAGGGAGCCCTGTTCCTAAAGCCATCACCCGATCTGGTGGGCTGCATGTTACGGTGTGTCAAAGCGAACTCATCCGCCAGCACAGCTGCTTCAGCCAGTGTGTTAACTTTCTGCTCATTGAGGTATGTTGTAATCACCTCAGGGACGCAGTTCTTAAACTCCTCAAGGAGGATGAGCTCCCTAAGTAACTCCAGAGAGTCTACTTGTTTAGAGGTACACCACCGATTAAATAAGCGCTCTTTTTCATGAGCAAACTCAATGAAGGTGTGCTGGTCCCACTTTCTGCACTGTCGAAACCTCTGCCGATATGCCTCAGGAACCAACTTGTACGCCTTCAGAATCGCAGCCTATACCACCTCATAATCCGCGGACTGTTCAAGAGGCACAGAGGCATAGATTTCTTGAGCCTTGCCTACCAACACACACTGGAGTAGTGAGGTCCAGATCTCTTTGGGCCATTTTAGGGAGGTAGCCACCCTCTCAAAATGAGGGAAGTATTTATCCACATCCCTCTCGGAGAAGGGTGGTACCATCCTCATGTATCTACTAATGTCCCTTAATGCTGTATGAGACGGTGACTGTTCACCAGGAGAGGTTGGAATTTCAATTCCTTTGGCTGCAAGTTCTAATTCTAACCGGCGGAGGTCGAACTGCCTTTGCCGCTCATCATTTTCGAACTGCCTCTGCCGCTCAATATTTTCATATTCCAGCTTTCTTAAGGCGAATTCTTTGTCAATGGCCATTTTCTTTAGCCTAAGTTCACTATCAGATCTAGGTGTTGTAGAGACCTGGGCTGTAACTGGGTCCTCTCTTTTTGCCGCCATTACCTCTCTGTCAATCAAAAAGTCCTTAACGGCTTCATACACCGTAGCCTTTGCTTTTTTAATTTGACTAGTTAGTTCTATTTCGTAATGCTCTGCTATTTGCAGTAGCTGTTCTTTTGTACAAGTCTTCAACATTTCCTCAGAGGGCTGAGCAACAAACTCCTCCATGTTGAAAGACATTTTGCTAACTAAACAGCAGCAAACAGGGCACTACAGAAAACCCACTGTACTCAGGCAATCCCACAAAATAGACCTTACACACCACTACAGGCCTCTATCAAAATACCTCGAAGATGCAAAGGTGATTACACTATTTCCAGTTATTTCCCACACAAAAACTTTAGTAATGAAGAGAAAAGGGAACCCCCCCCCCCCCCCTTCAGATAATAACAGGAGACTTGTCCTACCTACCAGCAGTGAAGCAAAGGCTAGTGAGCAAACAAGGCGTCCCCAGTCTCGCCACGACCCAATTTAAGAAAACTGGCTTGCCACAATTGTCTAGCGGCAGATTCAAACCCGAACGGCTTACCACAATGGCCCAGTCTTTTACACAACGCTACCAGCAGCACGAACCTCCGTAGTATCAACGGTTCTCTTTATAATTTTCTTTAAACGGAGAACCTAATCGAGGGAACTAAACCAAGTGTAAAACCCTAGTTTAACAGATTTCCCCAGAATAACCCAACACCGTGATACAGCACACGTCAGCAATGCTAAGCAGACAGTTGATCCACTTTAACCTGTCGCTTTTTTAAACGGAGATTTGTTTTAACGCTACGCAGGCTCCCACAGCCATACCTAACTGCCAAACTCCTTAAAACAAATGTACCGATGTACTGCAAATTCTTCAGACCACCTGAAGTCAACTAATAACAAGCCACTGCTCATATATTAAATGCCCAGCTTCTCAACTAACCGTCTCACAAAAAACACACACAATTGAGGGGGGAAATTACCATACTCACCACGGTATCAACGTTCATCCGTACACTCCAGCCCTGTATTTACTATCCTTTCCTACACCTGTCGCTTCAGAAACCTGCTGAGCTAGGGGTGCACTGTTCACAAATGAGTGCAGCCGTACTCACGTACCCCTGACGAGAGTTTTAACAATACCCGCCCAGGATTGTTTCCACGACGAGAAGTGAAATCAAACACGCAACACAGAAAAACGCAAAACAACAAACCAGTGCTCGATGGAAGGATCTAGCGATCAAGCTGAGCCACTGCTTCCAACCTGGAGTATACGGATGTAGAGGATACCGGTACCAAAAACTGAATAAGTGAGCCACGCACTCCACGCAGAATTGGGAAAAAAAAAGATCTATTTCGAACAAGCCCCCAATTTATGTTACGACCGGCTCGTGGGTCGCAACATAAATACGGTAGAGACAGACAACGGTGTAGTTTGTAACAGCAAGACGATTTATTAACTACTGAGATTGATCCAAGGTAAAAGTCTAGGGGTTCTCAAAGATGCGTGGATGCGTGTCGTGGGTATGTAGGTGAGTAGGAGCGTTGCCAAAAGAGTGTGTGAGAGTAGTGGAAGCTGAGAAGGGGCCTCCATCAGACGTAGCAGTGCTTTTATATCCTGGCACCAGGTGTGGATAATCACTGCTCATCATGCTGGTTGTAGGTCCACAGCCTGCTCCCTCCATATGGCCAGTATAGGGACTGCAGGCAGGGTGCGCAGGGCAGAGGGGGTCGTAACAGACACCGACTGCGCTATTTGTACGCCAGACAGGCGGCCTAAAACTCCTGTGTGTCACATTAATATGTTAAAGCCGTATGTCTCCAGGGAGCTTGAGACTGCGAGTGTGTGTCCTGTGCACGTTGTTTCTGCAGCCCCTGTGGTCTCCTCCTATTCTCCAGAGGAGGACGGCCTGAGTTTTCGTGATGTGTCTGTTTCGTGTCCTCGTCTTCAGAACTTCAGACATTTTTTTGAAAAATTTGCCTAGTTTTCTTGCTCACTTGTCGGATTCTCGCGTTAAGGATGTCCAGGGGTTGATAAAATGGTGCCTTGAGTTGTTTTCAGATGTTCCCTCGCAGACTAATGTCCTTAGTCACGACATCAATGTGGGTGACCATCCATCCATCAAGCAACATGCTTACCGGCTTAATCCGACAAAAAGAGCTGTTATGAATTCGGAAGTGCAGTACCTTGTGGATCACGGGTTAGCTGAACCGAGTTCAAGTGCCTGGAGCTCCCCTTGTATCTTAGTTCCGAAGCCTGATGGAACATTTAGTTTTTGTACCGATTACCGTAAGGTTAATGCTGTGACCAAGCCTGACTCATTTCCACTCCCACGCATGGAGGACTGTGTGGACAGAGTAGGCTCAGCACGTTTCGTCACCAAGCTTGACTTACTGAAGGGATATTGGCAAGTCCCCTGGACACCTCGTGCTGCTGAAATCTCTGCATTCGTTACCCCCGACTGCTTCATGCAGTACTCAGTCATGGCGTTTGGACTTCGCAACGCTCCGGCCAGTTTCCAACGCCTGATGAATAAAGTCTTAGTTAGCATACCGAATTGTGAGGTGTACCTGGACGACATAGTCCTGCACTCATTCGCTTGATCCAGTCACCTCGAGCTTATTCACACTGTGTTCCATCGGCTCCGTGATGCCTCGCTGACCTTGAACTTGGCCAAGTGTGAGTTTGGAAAAGCCACCATAACTTACTTAGGCAAACAAGTGGGCCAAGGTCAGGTCCGCCCTGTGGAGGCAAAGATTGAGGCCATTGTTGAGTTCCCGACTCAACCAAGCGCGAGATGCGCCGTTTTTTTGGGAATGGCAGGTTACTATCGTAGCTTTTGTCAAAACTTTTTTGATGTTGTGTTGCCCCTTACGAATCTGCTTCGTAACACCACCGATTTTGTATGGTTTGTTGATTGTGAGACTGCGTTTCAAAACGCCAAGGCGTTGCTCTGCAGTTCTCCAGTGCTTGCTGCTCTGAATTTTGACCTGCCTTTTAAACTTGAGGTTGATGCGAGCGCAACTGGAGCTGGTGCTGTCCTTCTGCAGGAGAGTACAGATGGACTGGATCACCATGTCTCGTACTTCTCCAAAAGGCATCAGTTGAACTATAGTACGATCGAGAAGGAAGCACTTGGCATGTTGTTAGCTCTGCAACACTTTGAGGTTTACATTGGTTCCACTGTAGCACCTGTTTGTGTGTATACTGACTATAATCCCCTTGTGTTTCTTTCCAGGATGAAGAATGCCAACCAGCGCATCATGCGTTGGTCTCTTTACCTACGAGGCTTCAATCTGGAAATTCGGCGGACACTCTGTCTCGCACACATCAATAAGAATTGGTTAATAACTGTCTTATTCTGTATCAACATGTATATGTTGTATTTTTTGTGGTGGGGGTGTTACGTCCCTGAACATTTTCCATGGCCTATGTATACCGTTGTGTGCCTTTTCCGTGTTTTACAGACAGCCCAGCATAAGGCTTAATTGCTGTTCTATTCCTATTGGGTGCCCCATCAGAGCCGGCCCCTTAAAAAGGGCTTGGTGATGTCGTTCTGGAAGTTGTCGTTGTGGCGGCCACCAGGATTGCCGCATGATCTAGGAGCGTCGCCTAGGCCGTGAGACCTTCTACCAGTCTCGGAGTGAGAGTTCGAGGGGGAGGCCTAGTTCTGGAGGCCTGTTTGTTTCTTTGTTTCTTCGCTACTTTGAGCTTTTTGTTGTTTCTTTTTTTGTTGTCTCCCCGTTTTTCCACTATTCCATATATTTTTGATTTAGTTTAAAGATAATAAATTAATGATTATTTTTGTCTTATACGACGTTGTCTGCCCGTTTTTTTATTCCCACGAACTTGTTTTTGTTTACGTTGCCTGGCCCTAGCAGGGAACGTAACACCTACAGGTTAAGAAGGTGAACTTGATGAACAAAATGAAACACTACAAACATGGCATCAGCACAACACATGTAAAGTATTTACAAAAATTTTACAGGAAAAGATGTCACTTACACCAGGACTCACTGCATCGCGAGAAAAAATGTACAAGAAAATCCAAGCCTTTTCTACCTTCTTTTTACTCTATGTTTTGTACAAATAAACACACTATATTTTTATGCTCCACTTTGCTTTATAGCTGCAAGTTATTAACCAGAAAAAGTCCACGAAATACTAGCAGTTTTATGTGGTTCAGTTAAGTGGATCAAGTGTCCCATTTGCCAGTTTAAATTACTGCGATGATTGGGGACAGGATTTAAGGATTTACCTTTCTCCTTGGCACATTTCTCTTCTTCCTTTCTTTTCTTTTTGAATTGCGCCCCGGATGGCTTTTTCCTCTTCATAGTTTCTTTCGTCGACGTTGCTTGGACACACACACTCAATATGCTACACGAATGCTGTCAGGGCAAACAGAATATTGTAGGTCTTAACTGAAGTTCTCGACCATTATTGTTAGCTTGCTGCTAACACTTTTACCTAAGATCCATTAAAACACATAGTAGCTAGCTAGCTACATATAACATTAGCATGCTGATGTCAACTATATGGTGTTTCTGTAGAACATGAGTTGTTTTCAACATAAACAATTGATTGTTGTTTACTTGGCACATGAACATATTTGGGGCAAATAACCCACTAACTACTACTTTCTACTTGACAGCCAAAATGTGATTACTCGATTATATTTACAAAGAGGGAAATTCGCAACTTTCACTTGCTCCCTCAATTTTGTCACAACAAACACCTAAAAAACACAGTTTACTTACCAGATAAGGACACTTAGCTAGGGTGACCAGACGTCCTCTTTTACCCAGACATGTCCTCTTTTCGAGACCTAAAAAATGCGTCTGGCAGGGATTCCAAAATCGTCCAGGATTTTGCCTCATCAGATATTTGTGTTTCTCTGGGTCTTTCACAAACTAGTTATTACGTTCTTGCAATTTTTTGAAAGGGTATCTCCCTTACGTTCCAACTTCTTGCGCAAGCTCTGACTGTAGAGAGAACTTCAAGGTCATTGGTCGACCGCCTTCCCAGTGTTGCCAGATGTATGATAACTGTCCTCCAAATACAATCACTTTGAGCCTTTGGTACGATACTTCGCCATTTCCAAATCTCCACAAGTGGCATTGTTTACAATAGTATATCTGAAAAAGATGTCAAAACTTCTTCGCGGGGGAGGGGGCGGGGTCATCTGCATGTGAAAAAGTCCCCCGACGAATTGTCCTCTCTTTCACAAACTCAAATCTTGTCACCCTAGTTAAGCAGCGACAGGATTACTAAAATATCTCCTTTGGTCGACTCCTCTTCTACAGGAGGAACGTGCTTATAGAAGTCTAACTAATACTAAACCAATATTAAGTCTGCTGTCTCCGTCTCTCATCACAAGATCTCCGCAATGGTGTTCTCAACGACGTTGATGACGTCAGACGTCACGTTTGAATGATACTAAAAAATATGAGTTATCAGGCAATGTTTACTCAAACAAATACATTCCGATTCAATTAAAACGTCTTCAATTGCTCAGAAAACTAATTCATTTAAAGTTGGGTCAACTAAATACCAGGTTTTAAGTACTGAATACATAATGGTAATAAGTTAGTAGAACTGTTTGGGTTTAATTCAATTCAATTCAATTCAATTTTATTTACATAGCGCCATAACAATACAATTGTCTCTAGGCGCTTTACAGAGCCCAGAGCCTGAAACCCCCTTAGTGCAAGCACAATGGCAACACGGGCAAGAAAAAACTCCCTGTTAGTCAGGAAGGAACCTTAAGCAGAACCACGGCACATAAGGGGGAACCCATCTGCTTGAGGTCGGCCGGGTCGAGATAGGAAGGGGGGAAGGGGGGAGGGTTGTGTGGTAGAAGGGGAAGGGAAACAACAGGTGTTGTACATAGCCTGCATTTGGTAGATGTACATAATATATATATACAGACATCCAGTGGTAAATACATGATACAGACAAGACCAGTTTAGTGGATATACACTGTGCTGATAGGGTTACTATTACAGGGGTAAGGGGAGTAGGAACAGAGAAACATGTCGATGGTGGCAATAATATATATTGTATATAAATGCTAGCATAGGGTATGAGGTAGAGTAAGTGTACGGCAGTGCGGTGGCGGTGGGTGCAATTGGTCGAGGGTTTCTGCAGGTAGACCGGGTGGAGAGACTACAGCAGCATCCCATGGCGAAGATAGTCTACATTAGGAGAAAAAGAAAAAGAACAGAGTGAGTGGGTTATTATAGGCATTAGCAATGTGATAAGAAAGGAGAGGGAGAGGAGAGAGAGAGGCTGCCTGGCTGGGTGTATGGGGATTTTATTTAGTATTTAGTTGGCTGGTGACAGTCGCAATACGCGCCGTGTGCTGTACCCGGGATCTTCCGCACTCCTTCACGGTACAACATACGCTGTCTGTAGCCCAGTTATGTTGATTAGGGGGGTATTGCATGTGTTTTAGATGTGTTTAGCTATGCTGGCATTTAGCATTTAGTTTGGTTTGGCATTTAGTTTGGTTTAGCATTAGTTATGTTTAGTTATGCTGCCATTTAGCAATTAGTTTGGTTTGGTACATATGGAGATTTTAGTCATAAGCTTTGTTAGGGTTGCAGGGTACAACATACGCTGTCTGTAGCCCAGTGATATACGTTGTTTAAAAAAAATTAAAAAATTAAAAAAAAATATTATTTTCTTATGTGTTCAGTTATGGTGATGGGTTTGTTGACGCAATTACTTGTGGCTATAGGATGCACTAAAGAGGAATGTCTTTAGTCTTGATTTGAATATAGGTAGGGTGTCTGCATCTCGGATGGAGGCAGGGAGATTGTTCCAGAGGAGGGGGGCTCGGTAGCTAAAGGCTCTGCCTCCTACTGTGGTTTTTGATATTCTTGGAATTACAAGGAGGCCTGCACTCTGGGAACGCAGCGGTCTTGGAGGGCAGTAGGGGACAACTAGTTCCTTAAGGTAGTTTGGAGCCAGGTCATTTAGGGCTTTGTATGTTAGCAGGAGTACTTTGAAATCAATTCTACTTTTGACAGGGAGCCAATGCAGAGAGGCAAGTACAGGTGAGATGTGCTCATATTTTTTTGTTCTGGTGAGTGTACGGGCAGCAGCGTTCTGTATAAGTTGGAGGCTCTTTATTGAGTTGATGCTGCATCCGGACAGGAGAGCATTGCAGTAATCTAGTCGGGAAGTAATAAATGCGTGGATTAGTTTTTCTGCATCTTGGAGGGATAGGACTTTTCTAATTTTGGCAATATTGCGTAAATGAAAAAATGATGTCTTTGAGATCTGTTTTATGTGTGAGTCAAATAGGAGGTCTTGGTTGATAGTTACACCAAGGTTTTTGATGCTAGTATTGGGTGTTGGGATGCCATCGAGTGTGGATAGATGGCTAGATAGTGTCATTCTCAATTGATCGGGGCCTACAAGCATAACCTCAGTTTTATCAGAGTTGAGGAGCAGGAAGTTGTTAGCCATCCAAGATTTTACATCTTGCAGGCAAGTTTCTATCTTGGGTAAATGTACAATTTCATCAGGTTTCATGGATAGGTAGAGTTGGGTGTCATCAGCATAGCAGTGGAAGTTAATGCCATGGTTCCTTATGACAGCACCTAAGGGTAGCATGTAAAGGGAAAAGAGCAGTGGTCCGAGGACAGAGCCACCGTAGCTTACTCTAGTGTGATTGGATGACTTCTCATGGACATGAACGAATTGATGGCGATCAGAGAGGTAAGCTCTAAATCAGGATAAGGCACAGCCTTTGATGCCAACATGATGTTCAAGTCTCTGTAATAGGATATGGTGATCTATAGTGTCAAAGGCGGCACTAAGGTCTAGGAGAACTAGTATTGAGGTGCACCCATGATCGGATGCGATTAGTAGGTCATTCAGGACTTTGACTAAGGCCGTTTCAGTGCTGTGGTGGGCTCTAAAGCCAGATTGGAGGGTTTCTTCGATTTTGTTTTGGTGTAGAAAGGAGGTAAGTTGCTTAGCTACTATTTTTTCAAGTATTTTTGACAAGAAGGGGAGGTTAGATATGGGTCTATAGTTGGCTAGATTATCAGGATCAAGGTTAGGTTTTTTGAGAGATGGTTTGATCACTGCTATTTTAAATGATTTGGGGACGTATCCGGAAATTAGTGAATTATTCATTACATTAAGTAATGTCTCACTTAATAACGGTAGTGCATGTTTAAGAAGTTTTGTGGGGATAGGGTCTAGTAGGCACGTCGATGATTTAGATGAGAGGATCAGGGAGTTTAGTTCAGGGAGGTCAATGGGTGCGAAGGATTCAAGGAGAGCACCCGGTTTAGGGGGTGTTGCCATAGCCATAGGGCATTTTGGAACAGGTGTAAGGTCATAGAGGGGGAGGAGACTATGAATTTGTTCTCTTATTGTTAGAATTTTGTTATTGAAAAAGGTCATGAAATCATTACCACTAAAGCTTATGGGAACAGAATGTTCGATTGTATTGTGGTTTTTTGTTAGCCTAGAAATGGTGTTAAATAGGAACTTTGGGTTGTTTTTATTATTGTCAATCAATGAAGAATAGTAAGCCGATTTTGCCTCAGAAAGTACTCGTTTATAGCTTAGAAGACTATCCTTCCATGCCAGGTGGAATACCTCAAGTTTGGTGGAGTACCATTTTTTTCTAGTTTTCGTGTGGTTTGTTTAAGTGCACGAGTCTGATCAGTGTACCATGGGGCCAGTCTTTTCAGTTTTCTTATTCTCTTTTTTAGTGGCGCAACAGCGTCAAGGGTTGAGTGGAGCGCATGTATGACGCCATCCGTTAGTAGGTCGATATGGGGTGGGGGTGTGCGTACGTCATTTACTTTGCCAGTGGTAGGAGCTGTGGCAAGAGCGACTGGTAGTTTTGATATGAATTCTGCTGTAGTCCTGTCGGATAGACAGCGGCTGTAGAAGTAGGTTAATTCCGTTGTTGGACGGAGATCTAATTTCATGTTGAATGTAATTAGGTGGTGATCTGAAAGAGCAGTATTTTGAGGTAGAACTAGAGGGCGGTCAATTTCTAGGCCATGTGTTAATACAAGGTCAATGGTGTGATTATGGTGGTGAGTTGGTGTGTTTACATGTTGGGAGAACCCGATAGAGTCTATTAGTGATTGGAATGCAATTGTAAGGCTAGTATTTTCATTATTCATGTGGATATTAAAATCTCCCACTATGAGGATTTTATCAGAGTTTACAACCAGGGCGGATAGGAAGTCGGAAAATTCAGATAAAAATTCAGTGTAGGGGCCTGGTGGTCTATATGTTTAGTGTTGGATTCAGTTCTGTACATCGCATTCTGTCAGGGTTTTCGGACTGCAATACCCTTTATGACCATGTGGGATCCTCAGTGTTCCCGTTTACCTTTCACATGTGTGTTGTCTTTATTGTTTCATTGAGTTCACTTGTGCCTTGTTTGCTAGCCTTTATAAGCCACCTGATCTTTTTTGTGTTTGCTGAGTCTTGATTTGACATCCTAGGGTTATGTTGCTTGAGTTTTGTTCTGAGAATCCCTGCTCTAGATACTAATACCTGTTTTGAGTCTTTTGATCTTGAGTTCCTTTGGTTACCCTTAGTTGATACTGTAATTGCCCAGACTGTATTTTTAGTTGTCTGGATGTATTTTGAGTTTGTTGTCCTGACCTTGTGGAAACTTCTGCCTGACTCAAGTAAAGACACTTTTTGATTCAATCCAAGCAAGTCCTCTGTCTCTGTCTCAGCATCTCAGTTTGGCAGCTGGCTGAATTGTCCTTCTTTTTTCTTCTGCCTGTTTTGTTGTGTGTTAGTGTTTTTGTCTATCTGTTGTTATCTGTTCATGATTATGTTTGTCTCTGTTTTGTCCTTAATAAAATATATCATCCATCCCCGGAGAACACCATCTTAATCGCATAACTCCACGGTTGTAAAGGCATACTAATCAAATACAAAATAAGTATTTGCAGCTGGGACCTCATTTCTGGGACTGGTAAATTTCATAAATGTTTCAGATCAAATTGAAAAGTAAAATCTGAAAGACTGTCTTGCTAATGTAGCTACATATTCTAAATCTCAGTTTCTTACCCAACCTACCCAAACAAATCTGCAAAATTCCTCTGCTAGACTAGCTAACTGGATGAAAGCCAACAGACTTGCCTAGCAAACACCACCAACACAATTGGAACATCCATTAATCCGTATATGGTATATGGTTGGAAAAAACTGTAAGGTAAGAGGACAAAGTATACAAGTCAAGGACACTGTGGCACAGGGTAATGATCTCTCGACAAAGCTTTCAAAACAGCAGCCGCGGATCATAAAGAGGGAAGGCAGTTATAACAGTCGTCAGGTGATGCCCATGATAACACGACAGATAGCAGCATCGAACATTGTAACTGCACACTATAAGTGTGTCAGAGCAGAAAGTTTGACAACTTCAGTCCTATGTGCAATTGGAGCACCTGCTGCTGTGGTTTTGTATCTAAGCAACGGAAAGGTATCCACAGTTGAGTTAACATAGTCTACTGATATGCTGGATGTGTTAAGTGTTTTGAGAAAGTGTACATGGTATTGAAACAAGTGTAAAAATGATTGGAAAAAACTAAATGCATTGCAGATTGTCAAATACAATCTGATGTTGCTGTTATTGTTTTTACAGACCGTGCCTATGCATTCCAATCAACACACACTTGGGGTCCAGTCTGGAGAAGCTGTCATTTCACCACAGCAGCAGGAGCTCCAACTGCCCATAAGACTGAAATAGTTAAACTTTTTGCTCTGACACACTTACAGTGTGCAGTTACAGTGTGCAATGCTGCTATCTGTGGTGTTATCATGTTTTGAAAGCTTTGTCGAGAGATCATTACCCTGTGCCACAGTGCCCTTAGCTTGTACACTTTTTCCTCACACTTACAGTTTTTTCCAATCATTTTCACATCATGTACACTTTCATGTTTCAATATCATGTACACTTATTCACATATCACTTATAGCAATTTTTGCCGACATTTATATACTCTGTTCAAAAAAGTAAACTTTCAGTTCAAAACCGGACAACATTTAGATCATTGTAGATGGAAAGATGTGGTACTTTAGCATCCATTCAAAGGAACACAGGAGCCTCACCAGTTCAAAGAAGATACATCTTGGCGGCCACTTAAGGGCAAAGAGGACTTTTAAAATTTCAGCAACACTGATTCCTTGCTATCAGTAAGAAACCAAAACATTCACCAGAAGCCAATTGATGAAAATACCCCACTTAGCGGCTAAGTTACTGCAGAAGACAAAAAAGTGAACTTAGAATATACTCATCTGTGCAGGTGCATCTTCTAATCTTATCAGTGCAGGTCATGTTGGGTGTTGTGGAGCATTGCTGTTCTACTGGAGGGAGATCGGACATTGTGCCTTCATACAGACACCGTGACTGAACACCAGGGCATTCCCTGCAAAGTGAATCACGGTAAAGAGAATTATTTTCACAGAAAATATGGCTATTGCACAACATTAAGGTGACTCAATTTTAAGTATTTAAGAAAACTCTGACATAGACAACATGCATTATCCAGTTATGATCATAATTCCATGTGCATATAGAATCATATGGCAGGCTATGTATTATGTATGACATCAAAACTACATGTCTTGAACTTTTAGTTCATGGATATGTATAATTCTATTATGACTATAAATGTATCATTATATATTTATCAATTTATAAATGTATGTGTTAGCACTGACCCAAGTTTGTGTTGACAATCAACTGGGGAAAGCAGTTGACACATGTTGAAATTACACTCCTAAACTAGTAGTGATGCAGTCTGTCACCTCCTCACTGCCCTCTTAGAACTGTTAACGGATTTGGTGAATTTCTGAAAGGAAGATTTGGGTGGATTGGGGGGAAGGTGAAGGGGGCTTACTCAAGCTTCTCACAGACTCTGACATATCTGACACTACGTTTCATTTTCAAATGGTCCAATTCATACAATTACATAAGGTAGGCTTTCCAGCCATACTTACTGGATGGGTGCAGGCTTGTGCCACGTAGTTTCATTATTACAGTGTACCGTATACGGCAATCTGGCAAAAAAAATGAACGGTACACAAACACAATGACAAAAGCACTACCGGTATACAAAGTGACAAGATGTTAAAGGGAAAGGTAAAGATGTTAACCCTAATTTATAGTGAAAAGAAAATTACATAGTTCATGCAATTTGTCAGATAACCTTTACATCTAAATGGAATATGTATATTTTCTTAATTTAAAGACATTTTATCTTTTAACGTTTTTGTTTATTTCCGATTTACTCTTTGTCAACTCACAGTTTACGGCATTTAACTTGTCTGCGATATTTTGCCATGCTTCTTGTCAAGCCCCCGCAGTGGTGGCGGTGTTAGATTTTGCCATGATTATGGTCTGAATCCTGATTACTAGTGCCAAGCTCCTGAACCACAGGTCTGCTGTGGGGTTCTTTGGCAAGGCACTTGAGGGTAGATGCCAACATTAAATAGATACATCATTTTTTCAGACCTGGAACTTAGACAGAAAAATGTAACTGTTGAATTATTTTTGTCGTTGAGGATTGTAATGGGACTGGATTGGCCTACTGTTCAAAGCATCCAATAGCCACGTAGCATTACTTTACAAGACGCTCTTACAAACAATTAAGAAAAGGCCATTTTCCCCACACTACATGATTGTCTAGTAAACATTTTAAGCCATTGATAAAGCAACAAGGCAGTTAAATGCAGCATGTATATATTTTTACAATATAAATGTTGTAAGACTCACCAACTGACATTTGATGTAGTCAGTACAGTTGAAACAGGTGTACAATTTTACTTCTTAAATTTCACTATCAAATCAAGTTCATAAAGTACATTTATTTACTTATTTTCTACATCACAAAAGTAACAATAATGAGAGATACAGTATATGGGTTAATTCTCCCCAAAAAATACTATTTCAGCCTGTATCCTGGTTATTGTTCAGAACTATCACCATACTATGTTTTGGGGCGTTATGCTGGGATTACAAGTGAGCACAGGAATCTAAATAACACAGTACCTAACGTGCTATTACATTAAACTGAATGGTTATGGCAGCTGCCAAATCGCTGATGAGTGTGAGATAATCATCCATGCTCGCTAATCAGATAGCTAATATTTACTTTATGTCTGATGACATACCAACCTGAATTCTGATTACTAGGGCCAAGATCCTGAACAACGTCGGCTCTGGGGCTCTTTGGCAAGGCACTTAAGGGGAAATGCCAACATTAAAATTAGATACACCATTCATTCAGCTCAAAAATTTAATTGTTGAATTATTTACATATCGGTAGTTGAGTTGAGGATTGTAATGGGAATGGATTGGCCTCATTCCCCACACTACACGATTTTATGTAGTTTATTTGTCTATTAAACATTTAAAACAACCATTGATAAAGCAACAAGGCAGTTAAATGCAGCATATATATTTTCTTACCATATAAACTGTGTAAGATTCACCAACTGTCATTTGGTGTAGTCCGCACAGTTGAAACAAGTAGAAAATTGTACATCTTAGATTTCCTAGAAGCAAGATATTTTAATAACACTGAATGATCATACTTTCTTATGTCCTGTAACGCATGTCTGCTATCTAATGTATGACCGCAAATTCCACACTGAAACTCAACAGTGTTTCCTCTCTTTCCAGTGTCATCTGTCCATCTGCAGCATCACAGCATCATCTGACTGAACATCCTCTTCAGTGGAACCCTTGCTTTAAGCAGACCATCTTTTCCTTCATCTGCCCATAATGCCTCATCCTGCCCGGACCCTTCCACCCTTCCTGTTGAATGTCTTGACCACAGCTGCAAATGCCCTTGTGGCCATGATCATATTCTTTATCCTCAAGTACACGATTGAGCTGCCTTTCCGTTGCGCCTGTTCTCGTGGAATCCACACTTACGACATAATGTACATATTTGCACCTCCATTTATCATATTCCTCTTGGTATTCATCATTGACAAACACCAACGTAGACTGTTTTGTTGTTACCAGAGCCTGGAGGACAAACACTTTAACCGGTGCAGTTTTGTTGTGGAGCAGTTCCTTCGTCTTCTGTGGATATGTTTTTTTTGGATAGCAGCTGTATTCCTTGATGGTGACTGGTATGAATGTTATAAAGCAACAATTGGAACGGTTTGCAAAAATCAAACTCTCTCGACTGAAAAAAATCAACTAAACCCTCATCATAGAAATGATTCACTGGTAAGCAAACGCAGGAGTAAATTATCGAATGTACAGTAAATTAAATAAAAAAATTCTAGAACTGCCTGTACAGAGACGTATGGGGCACTTTGCCACTTCTGTGTGTATGTCCTTGTGAGGCTTGATGTAGACAGTGTCAAATAGGAGAGTGAGGTTTGTGAAAATGTTATAACACAAATAATCCCAAATAAAAAAAATAATATGTGATACCCAAAGATATTGTACCTATATTTAAAAGAACATGCAAGTTTTTAACCATTTTTAGGTATGTTTTTGTGAGGTATGTTTTCATGTCATGCTCAAATTAGTCTGTTGGCTTTTGGCTAGTTAGCGTGCTCATTTTAGGCAAAAACTCAATTGATTGTTGCTTAAACTATATCCTAGCCTGGCAGCACACACAAACAAATAATACAATATGTGTTTCTGTTTATGCAGGTAATCGGCTTGTCGCTAACTATGGCTGGTGTTGGCTTGTGGGCAGTATGGTCTTGCTGTCGGATGAACTGTAGCTGTTGTCAACCATACAACCAAAAACTGAGAGAACACCTCAAGAATATCCGGGAACAGGAGAAGCAACAGAAGAGGCAGAACGTGACAGATTATACTGAGCAAAAGTGTGACACAGCTCATGGCCAACTGGCCAACGAGGCCAACCCAACTCGTGACCAACTGATAAATGCACCTGAAGAAAACGATTGTTTGAGTTGTTTGTCGGAATGTTTTTGTATGTTTTGTTTAATGTTTTGTAAAAAGTGTAAGTGTAAACCTATTTGTTCAGCTCCTTGGCACACCATGTTCAATCGGTCTGACATAATAGAGTCCCGCGATGTGTCACTCTTTAATAGACACTTACAGAAAGAGATCGAGGCAGAAGTGGAAAGGCAGATGCAGGTAATAGCCAAAACGACAGCAGCTGTCATTACTGAAACAAGGTTCAGAGAGTTAAAAACAGCCCTGCAGATCAATGACCCGCCACAGTCACAATCTGATGAAGAAGCCCCATCAACACAAAGCAGTACTGACAAACCTGGGCAGGAAGGCAAAGCAAGCGCCACAGAGAACCAACCAGGACCAAGCTCTCACCATTCCTTTAGCCCTGGAGTGAATGTCCAGCCACTGCATCAATCTGAACCAGAGGCAGAGGAAGGAGATGTGTTACTTAATAATCCAGATGAAGGAGCCACATCAGCGGCAAGCAGTCTCTTTATTGACCAACGAGGGCAGGAAGGCAAAGCAAGTCCCACAGAGCAGTTTGAGATGACAACCAGGACCAAGCTCTTGCACTGATGTTCACACTGCCTCACCATACCATGCTTTAAAGTCCAGAGATGATTACTGGGGGCATGTTCTTGTTCATTTTTATTTCACACATGGTCTCACCTGAACACCATGGGCCCATGTATGTACTGTATGATGTTCCCTGAACACCATGTTTCACAAAAATATGCCGAATTTGACAAAAAGATATGTTTCATTGTTCAAAAATATCTATGTCTATGTCATAGTGAAAACATGTAGGGGCTTTTACAGTGGGGCTTTCATGTGGGACTGGGCTGCGGATTGAGTTCTGTGATCCCTTTTCTTGTCTACAGATATTCAACCATTTTTGGGGGGAGATGTTTTGAATCATTTATGAATCTTTGATTTAAATGCTTACACAAACAGAGTACTTGGCCACCTGGAAGTGTGAGGGATACGTGGGGAGGCCTTTGTCATGTTCAGTGTAGATCCTACACAGAGGAAATGTTCAGTACAGGTAAAGGAACAAACACCAACACTGCAAACGCACACTGAGGGGAAGCTGGGACCAGCTGCGTTTCTATGGGGACTTTTCATGCCATTTAAAGCAAAATCAATAAAAGAATCATTTTCTGACCATTTGTTCTCTTTTCTAACCATCATTACATTAGGAACAATCCATTCCACATTCTCTAATCTGTAGGCTGAGTGGGAGGAGTCAATGACAGTTGTCAGTTGTCATGTATGTATTGCTCTTATTTAGCAGGATTTGCATTCTCCACTGAGCCAGTATGGGTCTATGAACATTAATGCGGTGGCTCTTGTTGGAGTTGTGTTGAAGATGCTGATATTTGGGGGCCAAGCAGTGAATATTTGCCTCCAGGCTGTTTTATGATTGCTGAGGACACCAATAGAGCACATCATTCTTATGTCGCCATCTGTTGGTGGTTTGAATGAAGCAAACTGGTGTGAAAGATTATCATTTTAAAGAATGAACAAACACTATATGATAACAGCATTTAATTCTGCAACCGATCTTTATGGCAGATTAAGTTTTACATCCCCAGTGTATTTCTGTGGTTGAGAGAATGTTATTGTTTTTGCTTTGGATTCCCTCTTTGGATTCTCTTACTTTTCATGTAAGAAGTATTTCTGTGCTCAGCATGTATCAGTGCCTTAAGAGATGAATCATCAACTATTTATATTTGAACAATGCCTGTGATGATGAACAGTCACAATTGTGCCATAATTGCACACAAAAAAGAGTACCACTGCTGTGGTACTCTCCATGGTTATCACACTCAGAACCAATTCTGACCTGACTTACCCTGTGCAAGCAGGCATAGCAATTGCATTTAATGAAGCAAGCATACATTTAAAAAACGTACACCACTAAACTAAAGGCAATGCAGGTTTATTTAAAGGGCACGTTTCACACACAGAGGCAGGTTTATTTATAGAGCACATTTCACACACAGAGGTAATTCAATGTGCTATACACAATTAACAGCAAAAGGAACAAAGAAAGTAAGTAAGAAAGAAATATAATTAAAAGAAAGTAAAGAACATAACAAAGAAAATTGAATAAAAACATTATGGAATTACCTCCTGCTGTGTGTTCATCTCTTTCAGAACGCCAAATACAGAACCGTAGAGCAATAGACCGAATACAAGCCACAATAGTCACTTCACTATCAGGGACTGATTAGAGGTCTGCTTCCAGAATTAAATTGCACTATAACCGTAAAAAGAGCATAGAAAAATAAAACCTCAAGAATAGTGAATAAACAAATTTCATGATATATAATAACATAATTAAAAGAATGTACATAAAGTACATAAAATAGAATCAAAACTTTGTGGAAGTAGCCCTGATTGTGTGTGTATGCATGTTTTTTTTAATCTGTTTCAGATTACCAAATAGAGACACATAGCAATAGCTTAATAGTATCCATAGTCGGTAAGAGAGCCTGATAGCCGTTCTCAGATCAAGCGCAGACTAAAAGGGGCACAGTAGGTTGTAACTATTGTAGAACTCAAATATTCGTTCTACAGTGCATAGAAAGTTAATGTCACGAACATTCCACCATGCATTTCAATGGGAACATTTTACCCATTTATCTAAAATATTTTAGAATATGGTGTAGAAAAATTAAAATAACATACATCTAGTGCTATTTACAAGACAAAGTCTGAACCAAGTTTTTACCTTAAGCGGTTCTTGAGGTATCAAACCTAAAAGGATAAAAAGCCTAGATAAAACAATAAAGTACTTTGCTTTTCAATAGGAAGCATAAGAATGTCAACATAGTACTTTTTAAGCACTATAATACGTTTAAAAAATGCAATCTACATCATAATACATCGCCTGACCTTTGTTGTCCCCTCACGTGATTTTTGTTTTGCTACTTCAGCTATTTGCTCTTGTAAAAATGCTTCACGCTGATTCTCCAGTTCTTCATCAAGGCGATGCTCATATGGCTTACGTCGACATGATCCCACGATCCACAGGATTATTAATCCTAAAATCAATCCTAAACCTATAGACTAAAAGGGAAAGAGAATTTTAAATGTTTTGTGTTGTAGTACTGTGAATACTTCAACAAGTGGAAGTGAATATACTAATAAGGAGTTTAGTGATATTACATTTGTAACTCATGCAGTTATACTTATTGTAGAAAAATATTATTATTATTATTATTATTATTATCCTATTTAAAAAAAACAACATCTTAGGGCTTAGCGTTGTACTATAGGTAAATACAATGTGCCAACAGTCTGCATACAATGCTTTGTATAGAGAAAGGAGTTCAGCTACTTACGCAAGACATCAACCTCTTCAGTTTTTGTCCTGTCTTTCAGCTGCTTGCAAGCCAGTTGTTCCTCAGCTGTACCATTGCTATGTGTCATTAAACAGACATACCAGTCACCATCAATAAGGGCTATTACCACCCATAAAAGCCCCATGCAGCAAGCCTTCACAGAGACAGCACAGCATTTCATGAAGGATTCAATAGATGAACAGGGGAGGTCCTCTCTGGTAAATCCACAGATCTTCAAATGCTGCTGATCCACCAGGATACTGATAAAAAAAAAAGATGAGAGCAGGGAGCACCATGTACAAAATACAGAAATAGCTTCACGCTGATTCTCCAGTTCTTCATCAAAGAGATGCTCTCTGTATGGCTTGCGTCGACATGATCCCACGATCCACAGGATTATTAATCCTAAAATCCTAATAAGGAGTTAAGTGATATTACATTTGTAACTCATGCAGTTATACTTATTGTAGAAAAATATAAATTTTATTATTATTATCCTATTTTGAAAAAAACTCTTAGGGCTTAGCGTTGTACTATAGGTAAATACAATGTGCCAACAGTCTGCATACAATTCTTTGTATAGAGAAAGGAGTTCAGCTACTTATGCGAGATGCATTGGTGTGACGCCTGACATCAACCTCTTCAGTTTTTGTCCTGTCTTTCAGCTGCTTGCAAGCCAGTTGTTCCTCAGCTGTACCGTTGCTATGTGTCATTAGACAGACATACCAGCAATCCTTCACAGAGACAGCGCAGCATTTCATGAAGGATTCAATAGATGAACAGGGGAGGTCCTCTCTGGTAAATCCACATGCCAGCCAAAATCTGGATCACAGGGACACACAAAATCATATTTGAATAGGATCTGGAAAAACAGGAACATGGCAAAAATGGCAAAAACCCCAGCAGTTGATGATATCATCTTCGACAGGAAGGAGTCTGGTAGAAGCTGGTGTTCAGGATGTGGCATGTTGTGCCAATCTGGTTTAAAGGCTGTTGGTTAATCTACTGGGACTTCTGTACCACTGGTACTCCAGGTGATGCAGGGCACCAGTGAATGCACTTCTGATTAAGATGTGATCAGACTAATGTCTTAAAACAGGAAACACGTACATGGCAGAAAGCCTCAGCTGGTATAAACTGGCCTTGAGGGGAGGAGTTTAAATGGAATCAGTCATATGAAAAACACATTTCAGGCAACACCTATGCAGGTGCCGTCACACCGGTGTGTTTAGAATGTTGTAGAATGAACTTTCTAAACAATATCTGGGCCCATCAGAAATAACATGGAACTTTAGAAACTTACATTGTTGATGAACGCATTATTTTACTAGAATGTTCAAAACTCACCTGCTGAAGGCTTAAAACAACAATCTTCTCAAATTATGAAATAGAAATATAAATTAAATCATCTTCGAAAAGAATCTGGAAAAAACACACATACATACACGCACGCACGCGCATTAGGTGGATTAGGAGAAAAAGAAAAGGAACAGAGTGAGTGGGTAGAGTTTGGCTGTCCATATGCATAGTTGAGGAGTAGTGGGGGTGGGGAGCAATGTTTCCACTTCCATCAGCAATTGGAACATGCTACAAGGGAGAGAGAACATTTTTGTTAGTAGACATTTATTTCAGAAACAGATAAGGAGATACCTTTGGGTAGTAGATTTACAGTAGGCAATATGGCCATTTTATCAGTATTATTATAAGCACTAGCAATGTGATATGAGAGGAGAGGGAGGGAGAGAGAGAGAGAGCGAGAGAGAGAGGGAGAGGGGCTGCCTGGCTAGGTGTAAGGGAATATTATTTAATATATTATTTAGATTTTAGTCCAGTTTAGTTGATTAGGGGGGTATTACATGTGTTTAGATTAGTTTGGTTTATGTAATTTTGTCTTACACTAGCATCTGTTTACCTATCTACCAAGTGGCCCTATGGAAAAGCATCACAGGAGTGAGGGATGAGAGGCGCGCCACCAAAATGGGCAGGGTAACCTCCATGCCGGGATTGGCCTGGTTGTCTCTCGCCCCTGCTCAGCCCCTAGGCTTAGTTGACGCAGTTACTTATGGCTATAGGATGCACTGAAGAGGAATGTCTTTAGTCTCGATTTGAATATCGGTAGGGTGTCTGCATCTCGAATGGAGGCAGGGAGATTGTTCCAGAGGAGGGGGGCTCGGTAGCTAAAGGCTCTGCCTCCTACTGTGGTTTTTGATATTCTTGGAATTACAAGGAGGCCAGCACTCTGGGAACGGAGCGGTCTTGGAGGGCAGTAGGGGACAACTAGTTCCATAGAATATAATTATACATGCCACTTTTGTCTCAATGTTTTTAGTTAGGGGGAATATACAAAAACATCAAGGCATCTTAGACTACCTAAAACAGGTAGTGTGCGGCTCGGGTGTCCACACGAACACGGATTCACAAGCGGGTTCGAACCTACCCACTCTGGAGACCGGATTCAAAAGGTTGCGGATTCAGCCACTCAATCCACCGGGTTTGTGTGGACGCGAGGCCGATCCGGCAACATTTCTTTCCGGATTCAGGCAATCCAGGCTCTGTGTGGACGGTCCTGAGGAAACAGACACATTGTGATGCCAGTTGACAAATGGAAGGTTGGTCCCAGTAGTGTGATCCTATGGTAGGGAAGTTATCAGTCAAATCAAAACTACCAAACTTCCAGGGAGGAACTGTAAAGTTTTTGCATGTTTATATGAAGTAAGAGGTAATTTTATAATCCAACAGGTGTTAGAACTCTCACACCATAGCAACTGGCTCGTCTCTTTCTTACTCAGACTCAGCGGCTTAGGTTAAGTTGAACTACAATGACTCATTCTGGACACGATGTCCCACAGACTATGGTCTCTTTGCTGACCAAAGCTGCTGGTACGTTTGTGCTCTTGGTCATCTTCTTCATCTTCATGTCATCTTCAAGCTGGATTTCACCTGCTCCTGTTTACCAGGGGTACACCGCCTGGGCATACTGTACATGGTCGTGCCACCATGTATAATATATCTACTGCTTTATGCAATGAACAAAACCTACCAGAGGTTGTTTTGTTGTTGTCCTTTCCGAAGATGTAACCATCGCTGCAGTTTTGCTGTTCAACAAGTCCTCCAGCTTCTCTCCATTGGACTATTCTGGATAGCTGCAGTGTTTATAGATGGTGACTGGTTTGTATGTTTTAAGGGTAATCAGGATGAAAGACATATGTAGATTCCGTGCACAAAGAAGGATAATCTGACATATAAGGAAAATCATTACAAGCAAGAATGTATCTATCGTAAGTCATAACGTCTCGGTTACTTACGTAATCTCGGTTCCTTAAGCAGGAACCAGACATAACAGTATGGTACATGACGTCAGTCATGAGCCCAAATCGAAGCATTCATCTATTCACGCCTGAAAGGCAGCGAGATCTGTCAATGCGCGCTCCTGAGCCCGCCCCCTCAGGAGTCCATATCTTAGATTACGCATCAGATCTCTTCCTTAGAAAGAAACTGAGCAAGACAATCAATCCAAGGTAACACTGTACACGCCAACTTTGTTATGTCTGGTTCCTGCTTAAGGAACCGAGGTTACGTAAGTAACCGAGACGTTCCTTTTCGCAGTTCACTGCGACATAACAGTATGGGACCCTATACATTCCCGCGTGATAATACAGTGGCAGCCAATCACACACATCAGCTTTATTGAAGCCTTTGCCCTCATAGAGGTTCATACGGCCGCTGGCGGTGAACATATTAACAGGGCAGCCTTTATCATAGGCGGCATGGATCCGTGATCCTGGAATGTTTCATGTGCAACATAACATGTAGACACCAATGAACACACTTATTATATACATCGTTCTCAGGCCAGGGGATTCAGAGATCGCTTGCCCGCAGAACGTTATGAAGAAAACTAGGTTCAGCCACATCTAACATATAGAATCTAATGAAAGTGTGGCGAGAACTCCAGCTTGCAGCTTTGCAAATATCTTCCACTGAGACGCCCTTCAGCAAGGCCCAGGAAGACGAGACCCCCCGCGTAGACTGCACATGCAACTTCTCCGGGGGATCTAAAGACAATCTCTTATAAGACAACACGATAGCCTCTACTATCCAACGGCAGAGGCTCGGTTTTCATAGAGGTCTGCCTTTTGCACGTGCACCAAAGCACACAAATAGCTGATCTGACTGTCTGAAAGCTGTAGTGCGCTCTGCGTAACAGCGGAGAGCGCGCACTGGACAGAGCTTATTCAAACGTTCCTCCTCTGCTGACGCAAAAGGAGGAGGCGAGAAAACTGCTAATTCAATCACCTGATTGCGGAATGGGGTTACCACCACTTTAGGTGTGTAAGCAGCATTAGGTCGCATAACCACTCTGTCACCAGCGATCGAGAACTGAAGGCACGATGGACTGACTGACAGGGCTTGCATGTCACCAACGCGTTTTGCTGACGTTAACGCCAGCAGCAGCGCGGTCTTTAAAGAGACAAACTTTATGTCCACTGTCTCCAGGGGCTCGAACGGAGGCCCTGTGAGAGCACGTAACACCACTAGCAGATCCTAAGAGGGTATGAGGTGTCTCTCTGGTACCCTGAGCCGTCTCACCCCCGCCATAAAGCGTGACGCTAGCGGGTGACTGCCAGGAGAACTGCCATTAATGCCTGCGTGGCAGGCTGAAATGGCAGCCATGTACACTTTGAGAGTGGAAGCCGCCTTCCCCTAATCAAACAACTGCTGTAGGAATTCTAGAATAACGCCCAGCGCGCAGTTAATGGGGTCGTGCTGACGCGCAGCACACCACCGCTCAAAACTGCGCCACTTCAGCGTATACAGAGCCCGCGTCGATACAGCTTGAGCACTCTGTATTGTAGCCACCACCGCATCCGACAAGCCTGACGCTATGAGCCTGCACCTCTCAGGTGCCAGGCTCTGAGACGCCACCACTCCGGATGGGGGTGCCACACTGTCCTGTGCACCTGCGTTAGGAGGTCTCTCTGCAGAGGCAGCTCCCAAGGCTGCTGCACTGACATATTGACTAGATCTGCCGCCCACGGCTGATTGGGCCAGTTGGGGGCTATGAATATCAATTCCCTGCCCTCGTCCGCTATCCTGCACAGTACCTGCTGGAGGAGCGGGATTGGGGGAAAAGCATATAGGCGTAGAGCTGGCCACTGGTGACCCAGCGCGTCTATACCTAGTGGGGGATTGTCGCCCCCTAGCGAGAACCAGAGCGGGCAGCAGGTGTTCTGCCTGTTTGCGAACAGGTCCACCTGCGCCCTGAAAAAACGCACCCAGATCTGGTCTATCACTTGTGGGTGAAGACACCAGTCTGCTGCTCGAGGATCGCTCCTCGATAACAGGTCCGCACCGTAGTTGAGGTGACCTGGTATATGAACTGCCCTGGGGGAAAGGACGTGCCTCGCTGCCCACAGGAGCAGGCGAGTCGCCCAATGGTGTAGCGCACTCCGCCTTGGCGATTTATATACGCCAAGGCCGCAGTGTTGTCCGTCCTCACTAACACATGCTGACCACTCAGTTTGGGCAGAAAGTGTTGTAGAGCTAGGACTACTGTTCATAGCTCCAACACATTTATATGAGACGCGGCCTCTGTCACAGACCAGAGGCCGTTCACGCCTCTTCCTTCGCAGACTGCCCCCCAGCCTTTGGTGGAGGCGTCTGTGGTCACTGATGGAGATCATTTCCAAACACTGTTAATGACTTAAGAATATAATAATCAAGTGCCTTGTATTATTAATTACCTTATATGAATCATGTACTTATGTAAGCAGGAACATGGCTTTTCTGTGTTTCTGCGTGTGTGTAACTTAGAATATTAGGTGCCACTTAGTCTGCATATGTACAAGAGCATGTTTAGACCAGAAGTGATAAGAAGGGACGAACTGTGCTTCTTCCGACCTTGCAAAACTTCCATTCTTGCCTCGAACATCAGAAATCCACCACCTGGTTTTCCCTGCTGAACGCTCAACTTCTGTCTATATAAACCTTGTGCGATGTGTTTATCATTGCTTCACTTTCAGCCTTGTGCTGGGAGTGAGCCCGATTGCAATTGTTGTTTGTCTAATAAATGTACTTATATGCAGCTCCGGAGTCCTGAGGTAACTAGGGTGAATTTTCACCTAACAGTCACCACTACGCGACCCACTATGCCCATAGTGCCCGACGCGGCGAGAAACCAGGGGGTTCTCCAGATCGCCAGGGCTTTCCTGCATCTGGAGGACACCACTACTCTGCGGTGCCTGTCTGTGACTGCGTTGAGCCTCATAGACAGGCACCATATTTGGAATGGCCGCATACGCAACATCCCCAGCGGGAGCACTATGGCGGCTGACGCCATCATTCCTAACAGGCGTTGGCAGCACAGCGACGAGACTGACTGTCCCAGTCGGAACTGGCGCACGCATGTTTTCATGGCATTTATTCGTTCTTGAGACAGCCTGACCTCCATGGAGGTGGAGTCTAGAATCATGCCTAGAAAATGCGTAATTTGCTTTGGGCACAGAACGCTTTTTTACTTGTTTATCACAAAGACCAGTCGATACAGGTGCGCCACCACTAGGTGGCCGTCCTGCACCGCTGCAGCCTCTGAATGAGAAGCAACTAACCAGTCGTCCAAATAATTGTATACACGTAAGCCGCGTAGACGTAACGGGGCGATGGCTGCCTCTACGCACTTTGTGAATACCCTCAGCGCTAGAGATAGGCCAAATGGGAGTGCGTTGAATTGGTACGCTATTCCTCCGAAAGCGAACCTCAGATATCTCCGATGTCTGTGGTGGATCGGAACGTGGAAATAAGCGTCTTTTAAGTCTATCGTGATAAACCAATCGTTTGGCCTTATAAACTGCACAAGCCTGCGTGGGGTCAACATTCTGAACCGTAGCGGCATGAGTGCTTTGTTTAACACACGTAGATCTAATATTGGAAGGGGGAGGGAGAGGGAGCCCGAGGCAGCTGGCTGCTCTCAGCGCAACCTTGTGGAGTTGCTGGCCCAGGATCCGAGACGAGGTAGGGGGTGTATCCACCCGCATCCTACCTTCTTGGTTTGTCTGCATTACTTCCGCGATTGAGCTGTGCTCATCAGAGTAGTCTAGCAGATTATCATAGTCCAAGCTGATGTCCAGCTCGAGTTTGGGCAGGGCACCGCTTGGTTGAAGTTCCTCCGCCTCGCTGCCCGCAGCCCCAGGGCTGACAGGCGGCGGTGACGGGGTGAGGCCCGGGAGCAGAGCTGTGGTTTAAGCGTTGAGATATGCTCGGAGATGTGCACTCCGTCTTGCGAAGTTTCAAAAGAGGAAGAGATCTGATGCGTAATCTAAGATATGGACTCCTGAGGGAGCGGGCTCAGGAGCGCGCATTGGCAGATCTCGCGGCCTTTCAGGCGTGAATAGATAAATGCTTCGATTTGGGCTCATGACTGACGTCATGTACCATACTGTTATGTCGCAGTGAACTGCGAAAAGGAACTAAATATGTTTTCTGGTGTTGTGAAAAAGTGTACATCATATTGAAACAAGTGTGAAAATGATTGGAAAAAAACTGTAAGGTAAGAGGACAAAGTATACAAGCCAAGGGCACTGTGGCACAGGGTAATGATCTCTCGACAAAGCTTTCAAAACATGATAAACATGATAACACCACAGATAGCAGCATTGCACACTGTCACTGCACACTGTAAGTGGGTCAGAGCAAGAAGTTTAACAACTTCAGTCTTAAGGGCTATTGGAGCACCTGCTGCTGTGGTTTTGTATCTAAGCAATGGAAAGGTATCCACAGTTGAGTTCACATAGTCTACTGATATGGTATTGAAACAAGTGTGAAATTGGAATTGATTGGAGAAAACTGTAAATGCATTTCAGATTGTCAGATACAATCTTATGTTGCTGTTATTGTTTTTACAGACCGTGCCTATGCATTCCAATGAACGTACACTTGGGGTCCAGTCTGGAGAAGCTGTCAATTCACCACAGCAGCAGGAGCTCCAACTGCCCCTAAGACTGAAATAGTTAAACTTTTTGCTCTGACACATTTACAGTGTGCAGTTACAGTGTGCAATGCTGCTATCTGTGGTGTTATCATGTTTAGAAAGCTTTGTCGAGAGATCATTACCCTGTGCCACAGTGTCCTTGACTATACTTTGTCCTCTTACCTTACAGTTTTTTTCCAATCATTTTCACACTTTTTCAAAACACAGTCGACATATCAGTAGACTATGTGAATTAAACTGTGGATACTTTTCCATTGCTTAGATACAAAATGACCACTTCTTCCGAAATTCATGGATACCTGTCTCAGTCAATGTTCACCGGCAAAACTCTGTGCAACTACAGCTATTTTTGCTGACATTTATATACTCTGTTCAAAACCAATACATTTCGGTTCAAAACCGGACAACATTTAGATCGATGTAGATGGAAAGATGCTGTATTTTAGCATCCATTCAAAGGAACACAGGAGCCTCACCAGTGCAAAGAAGATACATCTTGGGGTCCACTTAAGGGCAAAAAGGACTTTTTCATTTCAGCAACACTGATTCCTCACTATCAGTAAGAAACCAAATCTTTCACCAGAAGCCAATTGAGGATAATACCCCAAAAGCGGCTGAGTTACTGCAGAAGACAAAGAAAGTGAACTCAGAATATACTTATCTGTGCAGGTGCATCTTCTAATCTTATCGGTGCAAGTCATGTTGGGTGTTGTGAAGCATTGCTGTTCTACTGGAGGGAGACACCGTGACTGAACACCAGTGCATTCCCTGCAAAGTGAACCACGGTAAAGAGAATCTGACATAGACAACATGCATTTTCCAGTTATAATCATAATTCCATGTGCATATAGTATCATATGGCAAGCTATGTATGTATGACATAAAAACATCTTGTACTTTTTGGAATCTGTTCAGAATTTAGTTTATGGATATGTATGTTTACTCTAATATTGAATTAAAAAATAAGTATGGACAGTGTTCAGATGTATTATTTTGAGGACAGTGATTTGAAAAAGCAGTATAAAGGACTAATCATGCTGTTTCTTGGATCAGTGTTGTGGTGTGGTTTTCACATGTTGAAGAACAAATGTTGCAGAAGTAAATGCTGCCTACCATTCTATAAGAGGCTGTGTGAAAAAAAGTCTATTTGATGCCACTGAAAAATACAAAAAAAAGGGCAAAAAATACCTGTTTCAAACAACTTAAAATCATAGCAGAGTGAGAGGGTAACTTTCAGTGATGCAGAACACAAGAACAATGACATTGATAACGCACAGAAAACCATCTCTTCACTTTACTTTTAGTTTGACAAAGACTACATACAGTATATAGCGCGATACATCAAAGTAGTCAGTAGGAGGTTTAGAAAGGAAGACACACTCAGGGAGGCTAAAGCAGAGATACAGTAGCTCCGACTGATAGCAACATGCATGAAAACCTTAATGAGCAAAATCACACTGATAACACTGGTGTAAAGATGACTGTTGAAAGTGGTGAAGGAGAAAAAGAAAAGAGCAATTATTTGTCACGCCAAATTTTTGAATCTGAAGCATTAAAAAAACGAAGTGGACAAAGAAACAAAAATGTCATAAAGAAGTAAAATGCAAACGCGTTTGTGTTTTTCGTGGAAAAAAAGGGGCTACGGTGTGAATGCATTTATGTATTTATGCATTGTAACTAGTCAGTAAGCGAGGGCAGATGCATCCATAATTGTTTTGATTGGCTGTACCCATAGCTATCATCTGGCTTTTACATCGAGGATTTGTAATGTAATAAACAATCATAAAGATCACTTTCTGTGGGTAGTTTTAGATGGTGTTTTGTTTTCCACTTGCCGAGTATTCCTTAGTTCTAACCACCTTCAATTTGTGGCATTCAGACAGTGCTACTACTCCTCTTTGCCGCCGTGAGACAGATAACTGTGGGCATCTCAGACACAGTTAATCAGTAATCGTCAAAGACTCCATCTGATCTACTGCCAGCTCCTGTGTTTCTGCTTTACTCATCGCCAGTAAGTACATTTGGAAACATCCATAATAATGAATGAACCTATATAAGTTTGTCATAAATATTTACAAGTATTTGAATGTACACTTAAAAACAATAGTTTTGATTATTGGAAGGTGACAACTGTAATGAATACAAAATCTGAAAAAGAACTTGTGAATGTAACTCTTAGAATTTTTATTATAATTATTTAATATAAAAGTAATGAGGCTAAATTGTACATAAAACTGTTTTCTTGATGATGAATGAACATGTTGACATCTGTATCTAAGAGAGCCAGCAGTGACAGCAATGCTTCTTTGTGTACTGCGGAGGTAGTAACACTGTTGTGCTAGACTGATTTATGTCATGATATAGTGTGTCTGACAGAGTTTATTTTGTCTCTTGTGTCAAGAAGAAGAAGAAGAGGATTTTTATCTTCATCATGGTGTTACCAGATGTAAACTTTTCAGCTGATTTTTTGAAGAAGCTCCTGTCTGCAGGAAGTGCTCCTATGATGGTGCTCGTAATCATCATAACTCAGTACGTTTTTAAGCTGAAATTCGCCTGTCCTTGTTCTTCATCAACTTGGAGCATAGTGTTCAATACAATGTATTTGGTGCTTCCATGTTTTTCAATCCTTGTTATAGCCTTATTGATAGACAAACAGTTCAAGAAAGCTGCGGCATACTGCTGCTTAAATGGCTCCTGCCATTGGCCCTGGACACAATTTTTTAAAGGGCTTACAATCGCATCCATGTGGATCATAACAGCACTGTTGGAAGGCGACTGGTTCATTTGTGCTAAGGCAATGAATGGCAATAATGCATACATCGCCTGCAAGAACAACCATACGGAAGGAGACATTTTGATTTTCAACAAGTTCAAGAGTGAATCACATGTAAGTGAAACTGTAACAAAAGACATTTAGCTTCACTTTACACACAATTTCCACCACATTCTGAGCTCATTTTTAAAGTAGCCTTTATTGCAGTAAGCAGAAGCATCTACAGGTTGCCAGGTGTGATTTTTCCATTTCTGTTATATCAACTTGTGTTGCCATGTATGATATCCAGAGGAGTAGCTGAAAGGACCAAACTGTATTCAACCTTTTCCTCCAACACACGAGTGTTCAGTAGTGTAATGAGACTGCTTGGAGTAGGCTGTTGCTTATTGGTTTATTCATTTTTCACTTTCTTCAGATTTATGGTTTCGGCTGCCTCTGTGGAGTTTCGCTTTTCTGGTTGGTACACTTTTGTGTATGCTCCAAAACTGCATTTTACAAACAAAAGTATCACAAATGTCTGGAGAAGCAGACACATCTGCATATTAAGAAGCAATTAAAGGACATGGCCAAAGACAAAGCCCAAAGCATCTGTGAAGAACCCTTCAGGAGTATCCGAAAAAAGGAGCAGCTGCCACAGCAGCAAAATCAGCAGCAAGACCAGCTTCAGCAGCAGTTGTTTCTGCAGGTACAACTGCTTGTGCAACAGCAGCATCAGTGGCTTGAGGGACAACAACAAGGGCAGCATGCACCAAGGGGACAAGAAGCAAATGTAAACAATCCAACCTCAGATGCAAGCAATCAAGCACCAAGTGGAGAACAAGCACCAGCTGAATCAACACCAGATGAAAATTGGATTAAAATATCTGATCCAACCTTTCACATTCCAACAAGCAGCAGCAAAAATGGATCGACAACTACCAAAAATGCATCATTGAACAAAGAGACAGCCGCGACAGAAGAGATTGAATTAAATGTTTCTGAAAAGAGGGGAAACACCACAATGTTGACATCAGCCGATGCCGATCAGCAGGGGCGGCTTTCGTGCGGGGGGTGCTGTAGTGTCTACTAAAATATGTGACGTCACAACAATATGATATTAGACAAGTATTTAGAGGCTATAGCACTGATTGTGACCACTAACTGACATTTAAAATACTTTTAAAATACACCAGAACCAAGCATGAAACATTTCTAATATATGCAAACTTTATTTCATTTTTCCGTGGCCAGTACACATTCACTACTGGAGTTCAATTTATGCAAATGTCCTCTATCATCTACGATGATATCCACAGAAATAGCCTAAATTAAGCCTAGAGGCCGGAGTTGAAATTGGCTGGGTATTGCCTTACAGTTATAGCCTATCGCCAACGAGAATCTTAACATGTAAACAGATCCAAAAAATGCATTAACAACAACAACAAAACATACAACACGATCGATTATGTGGCATGTTCCAGATCTCGGCATAAAACATCATTAACATTCACAACTTCTGTGAATCCACAATAAAGAATTCGAAAGTTTGGCCTATGTTAATTTGCTCCTTCATCTAGATACCCTCAGTTTAAGTATATAAACTATTGGCCTAAAATATAGCCTTTGAACAGAATAGCCTGTGGCAAACGATTTTACTCTGTCGTCGTCGTTGTTGTTGACATCGTTGTCTTTCTCCGTTTGAACAGACTGTTCATCGCTAATTTTACTTATATTAACTATGCTCCTCGAAAACAACTCCAAGTTCGTTAACGTTCCTCTTCATCCGTTACAGTAACAACTTCATCACACACCCGTGAACATCATATAGCAAGATCTCCATGCATGCCTGTGATAAAAACTAAAAACTAAAAACTAGCAAACACATTTGTTCAACATTTATTTTCTTCCCCAAAGCAAAATTATGTATTATATCGTTTAATATATATTTAATATATAAAAATGAGTAACACCTTTATTTATATTTCCCTGCAGCGCCCTCAGTACCCCCCTTCCCGCGCCACTGGCGGCTTGTCCATAAGGGCGATTGGGGCGACACACTACCTACGGAAGGGAAGAAAAATCCTGATGTATCAATGCAATTTCCTTGTAACTCGCTTTGGATAAAAGCGTCAGCTAAATTACTAAATGTAAATGTTATATATTTTTTCTATCGGATTCTACCACTAGACCATCTGATCTGCCTTTGAATGTCATTGTCCAATCAGGTAACAGCCAAGCTATCAGGCAAAAGTCGTTGTCGGCAGAGATAACGTGTTGACCAGAGAATCCGTATTGAAACCGGAATTGGGTGATTTACTCCGTTTGATTGGCTAATAACAGGACCTTTATTTTTTCGTTGAGAAATTATGTTGATCGCCTGACATTCAAACGATCGGTTTTCTTTAAATTATTATTATTTTTGTGAAGTTATACGGCTCAATACTCAATTGACTTGTTAACCGAACTTTTACGAAGTCATAAAACTAAACACACAAGTGACTTGTTAACCGAACTTTTACGAAGCTATATGACCAAACACAAAGCTAGCACTGTTAATTCCGGTATAGCTAGCTAGGTCAATTAGCTCGCCTAAGATACTGTAATTTTAGCTAACCAATTACCTAATTTCCCCCAAAACCCATTGATTGTGTGTGTTTGTGATGTGTAACATATATCCTTTATCAGCAGTGGCGGCGCCAGACATTTTTTTCTGCAGGTGCTATGGGGGAGCTCGGCGTTTTAGTGAGGGTGCTATGAAATGAGGATGATAGCCTATGTGTCACATTGTTCTCTACTACAACAACTTTAAATGTTTGCTCTCTGAAGCGTCTTTGGAGTCTATGAAAAGCGCTAAACAAACCGATTGTATTATTATTATCATTATCTAGGCTTCTTCCGACAGACGCGCACATCTGCGACGGTCACTGACAAAAGGCATACAGCATGTTATAGAGTCCGCAATCCCAAATACCTAACTTACTTTGAAACACTTGTGGTAGTGAGGATTAAAGTTGGGCGACAGGTGACCACTACCATGTCAGATAGAGTGAAATTAATCTTGGAATATCAGATAGAATTAACTAAAACAGTCAAACAGTCAGAAATGCGTTAAAAAGGTATATATTGTTTCAGTTCACAATCATCAGTAATCACATATAACCTTATGTATACCTAGCACACAGACAGACTGCTTGTCTTAGGCTAACGTCAACATTCAAGCGTGCAACGTGAAAGTTGGGTAAAAGGTTATGACAGAATGATTGCTCTGTGTCTAAAACAACCTGTTCATTTCAATCTGTTATTATTTTCTTTTGTGAGTTCAATATTATTATCACACAATAAATAACGCAGAATGAAATTAAATAACAATAATAAATAAACCATTATTTTCTTGGGGGTGCTATGGGGGTGCTATGGCTAATCCAGGGGGAGCTAGAGCACCCCCTAGCCCCCCCCTGGCGCCGCCCCTGTTTATCAGTCATTCAAGTTATTTACGTTTATTTACCGCAAGCGATTGCACTGACACAAGTGTAATTCAATTGCTAGCTAGCTAGCTAGGTAAATTAGCTCGCGTAAGATACTGCTTGAGCTAACCAGCCCAAACACTGAAGAGCTAGCTAGGTCAATTAGCTCGCCTAAGATACTGTAATTTAAGCTAACCAATTACCTCATTTCCCCCAAAACCCATCGATTGTGTGTGTTTGTGATGTGTAACATATATCCTTTATCAGTCATTCAAGTTATTTACGTTTATTTACCGCTAGCGATTACACCGACACAAGTGTAATTCAATTGCTAGCTAGCTAGCTAGGTAAATTAGCTCGCGTAAGATACTGTAATTTTTAGCTTACCTATTACCTAATTATCACACAAAAAACATCGATTACGTGATTACCTTCAAATGGCCCCGCCCCTTCTGGGCGATTTGGGACAAAATGAAAATCGCCCCAGACCTCTCTCATTGACTCCCATGTTAAATGATTTTTTTTTCACAAAACAGAGCTCAATGCTCTCAATGCATTCTCTATGGCTTCCGGGAGGGCCCGCCCTTCCATGTTGTGTCATAAGTAATAGATGTAAACGCGTATGAGAACGTCATACAGCTCGACAGAGGCATATTCTGTCAAGATGGCTCCTGTTCAGTGCAACAACTCAATTCGCTCTTTGACAGAAACTCCTTTTTAGTCGGCGTACTAATGAAAATAAATTGCCAACAAAACAATTAGGACTTCCTAGACCAAATGTATCCCTTCAATAGGTTTCTACATAGGGAGGGAAATCCTACATCCAAGAATTGGAACGAAAGAAAATCGTGGCTAACGCGGTCTGTATTTCTATATACCACTGTCACTTTTCACAGGTTTCACAGTGTGTTTCACAGTTCGCTTCTTGCACTAACACTGAATAATTTGTTATGTGATGACTTATTTTGCTTTTGTAAGCCAATACTTTCAAGATCAGTCAATAAATATTGTTGGTTTTGACATATGTTGCCCCCTTCTTTATGTTGTTACTGGTCATATCATGTGTCCTGTTAAGCTATGTTACATCATACAACATATGAGACATGTGGATAGTGAAAAAGTGGGATCATTTAATGTGGAGCCACATCATGTTTGCTTATGAAGGCTCCTGGATGCAACTTTCTTCCATAGCTTTCCACCTGTAACTTGCTACTCTAGCTATGTAGCAAGAGGGGACCTATTACTGTTGTGTGCTGCCAATAGTGGACAAAAAGGTATTGCTGTATGAGTTAATCAGGTACCTTAATGTACCTACTGAATGGGTTGCCTTAATCATTATCAAAAAAATTGCCCCCCCTGAGAATTTCTTCAGGAGCCGCCACTGGGCGCAACAGCGTCAACTATGTCTATGGCGTCAAGGGTTAAGTGGAGCGCATGTATGACGCCATCCTTTAGTAGGTCGATATGAGGTGGGGGGGTGCATACGCCCAGTGGCGTAACGTAGTAACGACGGGCAAGATATTATGACGGGCCCCCCTAGTGAACGCAAAAAAAATAAAAAATCGTAGCATTCCCTACTTCCACAACAGCGTCTAAAAAACCTGATAATCAAAGGTGTTTGTCATCGATATAAATAGTGTTTAATTAATCAATCTTACTTATTTCAGAAGCAATGTGTGTATACACAATGAACTAAGTCTTGTTTGACTCTCAGCAGGAACATTTCTTGCCGTAAAAATAGTTAGAAAGTAATAATAATAGCGACCACTATTTACCCAACTTGTAGCCTAGTAATCCTGCCCTACCATAATGTATGTAGGCTATAACTTGTCTTGAAATGTATATCTATCACAATAGCCGTAAGTTACCTGTTGCATGGTTGCTGACACACCACTGAGGACAGAAGCAGTGATGCTGATCCCTGCTGACTCCGTGGGCTCGCGACTCGCGACATGATCAAATAGAGACTTGACATTGGACAACAACATACATATTACCCAGCAATCATCATTGCTAATCACAAAAATACCAAAGAAAATAAGAACTTTTCTGATAGTTTCTATAGTGTATGTAGGATAAGCATATGATTTTGTTATAAATTGCTACTTTTCCCCAAAAAGTAATAACAACCATGAATGAGATAAGTTTGCCTTTTCAAGTGTGTATATATAGCATTTTACACTACCACCTTGCTAAGATCAGCGCATATTTGAACATAAGCATATACGAGAAAATTTGACGCTATACTAAGGTTGGGCCCGTCGAGCGATACCTGTAGCTGTACTTGGAAAGGGGGGGCCCGGCGAGCGACGCGTTTCTTTGGGGCCGGCTACGGGCCCCGACACCCCACGGGCCCAGGTGCAGCCACACCTGCTGCACCCCCTATAGTTACGCCCCTGACTTTGCCAATGGTAGGAGCTGTGGCAAGAGTGACTGGTAGTTTTGATATGAATTCTGCTGTAGTCCTGTCGGATAGACAACGGCTGTAGAAGTGGATTAATTCCGTTGTTGGACAGAGTTCAAATTTCATGTTGAATGTAATTAGGTGGTGATCTTAAAAGGCAGTATTTTGGGGTAGAACTATAGGGCGGTCAATTTCTAGGCCATGTGTTAATACAAGGTCAATGGTGTGATTATGGTAGTGAGTAGTTGATGTTGGGAGAACCCGGGTTCTCTATCCATTAGTGATTGGAATGCGATTGTAAGGCTATTATTTTCATTATCCATGTGGATATTAAAATCTCCCACTATGAGGATTTTATCAGAGTTTACAACCAGGGCGGATAGGAAGTCGGAACATTCGGATAAATATTCAGTGTAGGGGCCTGGTGGTCTATATAGTGTCACAAGAGTGACCGGGTGAGTGGCTTTTGAGTTTGGATGCATAAGATGAAGTACGAGGACTTCAAATTATGCAAATTTTTAATTTAGGTCTTGGGGAAATACATAGGTTAGCGAGGGAAATTATAGCTACTCCACCTCCACGTCCATGTGCTGTACGGTTTGCGCCTTGTCTTGAGTCTTGCCTGACTTCTAAGTTCTGATTAAAACCTTTTAAGTTCTGTAATATCGTGTGTGTGCATTTGGGTCCTGCACCGTAGACGGACCGTGACAGTAGGTCTTTATTTGTGTGGGGATTTCCAACACACATACATGTCTGTATGTGTGTCAAAATGTCAGGCAAATGTGGCCATGGGCTAGTCCCCAGGCCAACTGCTACAACACCTTAACAACTGGAGGCTAGCTGCTAAGGTAGTAGCTACCCAGTACTTTGTTTATTACCCAATTAAATGGATTCAAACCGAGGATGTTATAAGCAATAAATAATGTATTTCAATACAGGTCTTTTGTTTGTACTTGGCAGGGGTAACAAAACACGATGACAATACATACATCAGACATAAACAAAAAAAGAAAGCAAAACACATAACATAAGCCCAGGGGGCCAACCCAGAGTAACTACAGTAACACTGCTAGAGTCTCTCTGACCAATATTCAGCCATACGTGAGAACTAATAGCACACTCATGCACACACTAGTGTAATACTGCAAAGTGCAAAACGTTGTGCAACTCACCCTGAGTTAGGCACCCAGGCCACAGAAAATGGGTGACAATAAGAAAAATATACAAGTAACAACGAGACACGTGGCTTCAGCTAAATCACAGTCGATACACAAAGAACTAAATGAAAGAAATTAACAGAGGAAAAGTGGCCAGACTATCACCTGTGATCAATTGCTGCTGTGATCTACAAAAGAAAGATTGTTTTTAACATTGACAGATATTGCACATTTTCCCTGATACAGTATAAATATATCATCCCTTTAATAATTAGAAAAATAGACATTTGAATATAAAAACATTTCTTCAGACACTTTAAAAGAGTTACCATATGAACCACTAGAGCAGTGCTCTTCCTACCTTGGCCTTGACTGCCATACAAAAGGAAGGACCCAGGAGGAAATGGGAATCGGGGGGGGCCCACGTCAGCTTGGCGTCTATTCTCCACAGAATGATGCCATGCTCAAATGAATTGCTTTATTTGAGTGTTTTATTTATTACTAACTAATAAAGACCCTGTTCTTCATACAGTCCGGCTTTTTTCAGGTCAGAGCAATGGCCCTTTAAAATTCCTGTCCACGTCCCTGGTTTAAACAGTGTTTCAGTGCACTTTACATTTATAATGGCTACATCGATATAACTATTCCATGAAGTCATCATCTTTATTATGATACCTAGTTATCTTTTTTTATCTTTTAACCGACAGTGCCGTAGAAGTTGACTAAAATCGTTGAAGACGATAAAAATACAGGGACTCAATTGAAAGACAAGTCATTTCTATGGACCTGACGCTCAAGAGATATAACCATGTTCTAAACTTTGGCGTCTACGCCTGTCAATCCATGCCAGTGGCCGTTGCCCTATTAAAAAGTACAAAGTTCACCCACCTTTGCCCACTGGATCTATGCAAAACATGTATTTCTTGCCCCTCCCATCAAACTCCTTCCCTTCTACGCCAAAACAAAAAAAGGAAGAAAAGATTGTCATTGAAAAAGCACATCAGAATAAACAAAAACATATCAAACATCTTTTCAGTCCCCAAAGTTAATTTTTATACTTATGTATTAATGCCAATGTTCTGTTTTTCAGTTAATTTATTTATTAGTTTTTTTTCAATGCCAAACTTAAAGTCTCTGTTTTAGCTCCTTAGTCACATATTGTATCAAGATATGAATTTGCGCATGTTGCCATTGCACTTGCTCTAAGGGGGTCCAGGCTCTGGGCTCTGTAAAGCGCCTTGAGACAATTGTATGGTTATGGCGCTATATCGCTATTTAAATAAAATTGAATTGAATTAAATGAATGTGTGAAAGTTAATGCACAAGTCGAGTGAATAGTCAAGATGAAGGAGCCACATCAGCGCAAAGCAGTCGCTTTACTGACCAACGAGGGCAGGAAGGCATAGCAAGTCCCACAGACCTGCTGGAGGAGCACCAATCAGGACCAAACTATGGCTATGGTTCAAGTTCACTTTGCCTAGTAAGATACCATGCTTTAAAGTCCAGAGATGATTACTGGGGGCATGTTCTTGTTCATTTTTATTTCACACATGGTCTCACCTGAACACCATGGGCCCATGTATGTACTGTATGATGTTCCCTGAACACCACGTTTCACAAAAATATGCCTTAATTATTGTTCAAAAATTCAAACATGTAATATGATACCTATTTTATCAAGACAAGAAAGTATGAAAATATTCAACAAGTCGACGGAGGCTCAGCCGGTGTCATTTTAGATGAGCCTCCTTATGTAACCACTAGAGTGCAGTAGGGTATTGTTGTGACTTCACGGAATCATAGGGGGAGTGTCTTTACCGCAACAAGACCAGGAAGCTGGGCTCTTACCTGTCAAATTGCATAGGTTTCTCACGGATTTAAAGCTGGCCACCTGGTTTGAAGAAGTTGGGCTATTCTATTCTTCTGGTAAAGACATTCTTATTTATATAAAACGTTATGTTGTTGAATCGACTGACAGCATAGTACGTGCAATTAGCCTATTTATGGTGTGCATGAAATGGGCGAACTCGGTTATGAGTTAGGCTAGTTTGTCTGACGTTATATTGCTGAATGTTTACACATCTTACTTACTCCTGTACTCTTGAGTGATACGATTAGTAAAGACACCGTGTTCTTTCATTTGATCGTATCTCTTTCTTCTGAATCTGACTGTGATTGTGACTATTTCTGTACAGAACAATGGCTTTTTTCACGAACTGCGTCGTGGTTTTAGAACTGAAGAATTTGCCTTTCAAGGAGAAGCAGAAAGTCCGTTTGGCCGTTACAGACAACGGGGGCAGCCTGTCCTATGTGGTCAACAAGCAGGTCCGTTGTCTTTCTGTGGCCATACAAACAAAACGGCGGTGTAACGTGTTAACCCCCGTCATAACGTGGACATAAACATATCCATAACCTGGATGTAAACAAGCAGGACCTATGTCATGGCTTGTGCCATACAGGCATACTGTCTTCTTCATCATGATTAGTAATTGTTGTGAAACTTCTCATGTGTGGGATGCCAAATCAGCCAATGAAGCACGCTGTTATGTTATCAAAACTTCTTGCCATGACAGTTATTAGTAATGAGCATTGTCATTACTGGAAATAATATGTCTAATACAGACTTCAACCACCTGTTGTATGTTATACTTCTGTTGTTGTTTTGACAATTTAAACAGTGTAAAGTCTTCTAACTATCAAAGAAGTGAATGTCTTCTCTATCTGTCTGTAAGTTCCCTGTCTGTCTGCACATCTGTCTCTCTCTCCTATCTCTTACCTTACAGTGTAGTTTCATAGTGGTGAGCAGCCTGGGGAATCTGAGCAGCAACCGGCAGCAGAGTGCTCAGAAGCACCAGGTCCCTGTGGTGGGCCTGGGGTACGTGCATGCCTGCCTGGAGAAGAAGGCCCTCCTACCTGCCGTAGAGCATGTCCTGGTCTCAGTGACCCCCACACCCTACCCAGCACCCTCCATCCAACCAGGTATGCCACAGTCAGGCTTAAACTCTCTTTGCAGTGCGTGCTGTATGCCATAGCCAGGCATCGCACTTCGCTCTTAAACGCTCTTTGCAGTGCACAGTGTTCTGGAATTGTTTTCTAAAAGCGCATTATTATTTGTTTAGGGGGAATTCGTATTGCCAGTAAGCGGCCTGGGGGGATGTGGTTAACATAAAACTAGGGCAGCTTGACCACATTTCAATTCCATTTTATAGAAATCATGTAGATCAGGTCATAGAGACAAGGCAGAAAATCACAAAGGCCTTTACCAAGAGGAAAGATCTTATGGTTCATCTCTGGTTCTGGGTGTGAAGTATGCTTATTTACAAGGTTAACTGGCTCTCTTTTGCCTTGTTCATGACTTGAGCTTTAAACTAATCAAAAATAGTTTGGCTCAACTCCATAACTGCACCCAATCTGAATCCATTGGAATATTTCCTGGCTACAATGAATGCAGTTGCTGTGGGATGGCAGCTTGCAGTACCAGGAAAGAAAAGTCATATAATAACATATTATAAAGATAAACATAAAGATATTAATATAAAACAACAACCAGTAATGTATCTCACTCTTCTC
>NC_045153.1:12670624-12705624 GCF_900700415.2 Clupea harengus
GATATTATTGTCATATACTTTGAATTTGGTGCAGTGACATGTAATAATGCGTTATTACATGTTATTACATATAATTACATATAAAGTGATGTTATTACCTACATGAGAGGTACATCATATTATTAATGACATGAAAGCAGTACAGCAGATGAAGTGGTATTTATAAACAGTAAGTGGGGGAAAAGGGTATGTAATATGGAGAACACAAAACAGGGTGTAAGGTTTTAAAGAGGACCTGTTCTGCGTATCTGGTTTTTCCATTTCTTTTAACGTGTTGTAGCTTTTTGGGGCATGTACAGTCTGCAAAGTACCTGTTTTTTCATTGGTTTTTGAGACGTGCGTCTCACGTAGGCAGTGTGCTCTAACCTGTTAACACGCCGAAATGGAAATCAACAGGTAACACAGGTGCATCACACAACGCAGCCAGTGTGCATAAGGCCTAGTCGGATTGTGGTTGATGTTGATGTTAGGGTTAGGGTACACGGACAGCATTTTAATGAGCTGTTTCACAATGATAGATTGTGTATTACATTGTACTAAAAAGTGTTATTACAATGTAATAAGGTTGTTATAACACAGATAAGCAGTGTTATCATCCACGATGCACTGAAAGCACTCTGTACATGTCTCTAGTGGCCAGTGAAGACAGTGGGGGGTTCGGGGACGTTAAGAACCCACTGGACAGCGTGACCGCTGGTCTCCTGGACAGTGCTGGACAGATGCTCCCCCTGCAGGCCGTCCATGTGAAGTGCAAGCTGGTGGACCTGCTATCTCAGGTGCGGTATAGGGTTCAAATCTGCATATTTTATTTCAACAGACATGATCAGATTATTATCATTATCAGCAGATAAGTCTTTTTCTTTCTCTGCCCCTCAGACACCGTGACAGTAATCACTGAACTAGATTGCTTTGTAATCCCCTCTTAAATGCTAGACTATTTCATCGCCTTGTTTGTTCTCCCAACTCCCATAGGTCATCATCTTCCAGACGTACTCCAACCCAAACACCGTTCCCATCGAGGCCAAGTATGTGTTCCCCTTGGAGGAGTCTGCAGCTGTGTGCGGCTTTGAGGCCTTCATCAATGGGAAGCATGTGATTGGGGAGGTATAGTAACTCATATAGGACAGGGCCTCAATGACCATAATTACATCTGTAAGCTAAAGGAGGGTGTGTGTGTGTGTGTGTGTGTGTGTGTGTCTGTGTGTGTGTGTGTCTGTGTGTGTGTGTCTGTGTGTGTTTGTGGTGTCTGGTGAGGTTTTGTAGTGACCATAATGACGTCTATAAGCTAAATGTGTGTTTGTGGTGTGTGCGGTGTTCATTTATGTTTGTGTGTGTGTGTGTGTGTGTGTGTGTGATCTAGTGTTTGCAGTTGGTTTCTCTCGCTTTAAGTGGCATTAAAGGACAAATAATGTTGTTGGAAAAAAACAAGTACCTTGTGCGTTACAGCATTGCCACACAGAGGGCACTTATCTCCCAGTGTTGCTGATATGGTTACGGTGGCATCTCCGTTCCTCGGGTTCACCCGTGTGTTGTGCTGTGTGTGTCCCTCAGGTGAAGGAGAAGGAGCAGGCCCGTAAAGAGTACAAACAGGCCATAGCGAAGGGCCACGGGGCTTACCTGATGGACCAGGACGCACCTGTATGTGATCACACACATGAACTCTACCATACTCCCTCATCCACATAGACATTGCTCAGATATGTAGTGTTCAATTGTGTTTGTTTATATAGAATCATTAATAAATATATTGACTCAAGGCACTTTATAGAGCCCAAGGCCTGAACTCCCTTAAAGCAAGTATTAATGTGACGGTGGCAAGGAAAAACTCCCTTTTGACAGGAGGAAACCATGAGCGAAACCCAATTCAAAAATGTGTCATATGATTTCAATTAACCTGGAAATGTTTCAAAATAATCAAAGTTATAGTGAAAGCATGATGTTGAAGGAACAGCTCCCTACGTAGAGTGTAATAATATTTAGCTGAAGTTGAAGTTATGAGATTTGGACACTTGACAGTTTGGAGAAGTTAGGACACTTGATATCTGTCAGTGTAATCGGCCATTTTTGATGATGTCCTAACTGTGCGCCCCGTCAGGACGTGTTCACCATCAGCGTGGGGAACCTTCCTCCCGGCGCCACCGTCCTCATCAAGGTCACCTTCATCTCCGAGCTGATGGTGAAGGCAGACTCCATCTTCTTCCAGTTGCCTGGTAGCGTGGCGCCCTGGCAACAGAGTTCTGCACTCAATGAGAGGACACAGGTAGGAGGAGCATCCCCTGATTGACAGCTGTCATCAGTGTTCGATCGATTCAGTGGTCATGGTTTGTGCATTATTTGTGAGTTTCGTCAGTTGAATTGTTGTAATGAAATTAATCTATGTGTTGGGACAGGATACAGTGGAGAAGGTGTGTGTGAGTGAACTCAATGGGTAAGGGTCTTCATCTGGTTCACATATCTTTACTTAACATTCCAGTGGAGTTATTTATCCTAATCATATTAATTCTTCATTCTCATGTATTCTAATTTGTCATCAATACCACTGTATTATAATGTATTATAAATAAAAATGTGTTTATATTGTGCTGTAATATAATTTGATGTGCATCTCCTCACTGGTTCCCCATAGGGAGTTTACCCTCAGTTTGTCCATTGAGATGCCTTATGAGATCACCAGTCTGCGCTGTGATACTCACCGCATTCAGACCAAGGTATATGCCCCTACATCATCCTACGCAGGCAACACAGTGAGCCATATCTTTCCCACTCTCTCCAGCACCTCTCTATCTTTAAGGAGCTCTTAAGGAGCCAACTCTTCAGAGAGCACCTCCTTTCCTATCTTGCACTTCCTCTCCCTTCCTCTTCCTCTCCTTATCCTTCCTCTAATGCTATCTCCTCTAACTAACTATCCTTAAGTAGTTACTTTCCTGCACTTTTAATTCCTTATGTAAATTGTTTTTTATTGTTACACTAGGTCTCTATTGCTCGTAGCTTGAATGTTTTTTCCTTTGTGCGTCTCTTTGGATAAAAACGTCTGCTAAATGACTAAATGTAAATGTAGCACCACACCAGCAGTGAGGGTGGAGGCCAAGGCTACCAATGTTGTGTTTAGGGCTAGGGTTTAGTGAACACTCAAGGGTTACTGTTTGAACTCGTCTCCGGATGTGTTTGTTGATGGACCCGTGTCTTGTTGCACCTGTTGATTGGATGGTGAAGGCGTTGTGGTGTTGACTGAGTGAGAGTTGACCACCGTGTTCTCTCCCTTGCGGCAGAGGACGGACTGCAAGGCGGTGGTTGGCACGTTGCCGGGGGAAACGCTGGGATCGGACGGGTTCCACCTCTACATCACCCTGTCTGAGATGCACATGCCCCGCATGTGGGTGGAGAAACACCCTGACAAGGACAGCCAGGTCAGACCCACACAAGCTCACAGTCCTTAAACACGCTGACACAGTGCCTTCCTCATTGCCCTTGCAGTTCAGATGTTCACAAGAACTTTACATTTCTTCCCTTTGATTCTCTTTCTGTTGTCTTATTCCACCTTTAGAGTCAAATACACGTGTGTGTGTGTGTGGATAAGTAGTTTAAATTCACTACATTCAACTTGCCCCTTCATTTAAGTTTTTATAGTATCCCTCTCTCTTATCTTTGTTTTGGCAAAAGTAGGTATCACACACACACACACACACACACACACACACACCCAGGCTGCACCTCTTTCCCTAGGCCTGTATGCTGGTGTTTTACCCAGACTGCACCTCTCTCCCAGGCCTGTATGCTGGTGTTTTACCCAGACTGCACCTCTCTCCCTAGGCCTGTATGCTGGTGTTTTACCCAGACTTTGAGACGCCCAGAGGGGCGGGTGAGGAGCCCAGCCCTGGGCCTGGCTGCCGGGTGGAGGAGGTGGTGCTCCTGCTGGACTCCTCCGAGTCGATGCGGGGGGAGGCCCTGCTGAATGCCCGCCAGATCGCCCTGCAGCTCCTCAGCAAACTGGACAAAAAAATCAAGATCAACATTATGTTATTTGGTACAGGTGGGTACTGATGATCACTGAAGCAAGCCACAATTATTACAACAAAGGATAACTTTTTGGAGACATTTTTGAGAAATATGCTACAATTGCACTGAATAGTCTTTGTAAGTTTTTTTTTTAAAGCTGATTGATTTTAAAAACAATTGTTTTTTTGCAGAACAAAGCGATGCCTTCATGTTCTCCAAAGTTCTTGGGGATGCGCTTGAACCAGCCAAGAAGTTCATCAGGGTGGGCCTTGACTCTGTGTTATCCAATGTCTTTCAGAGTTCACATGAAATAACAGTCTGAGCTGTTCCAGTGGTTGGACTGGTATGACAGTGAATAAGAATTTGGATTTGACATATTTTGGCATTCACCAGCTGTGTTACACAATCTGGAACGTCTCAAAAGTGGATAAACGGTAGTTTCAGTTACACAGCTCAATTATTCCCTGTGCTATTGGTTGGGGACTTCCCACAGTGGCCAAACCTCTTAATGCCACATGCAAGTAATCATACCCAGCAACCAAGACAATGTATTATAACTAGGGCTGTCAATAGATTTGAAATGAATTAATCGCGATTAAAAGTTTGTTTTTCTTCTTAAGACTAAATCTTATAAATAAACGAATAATCACTTCAGACAGCGTGTATTTTAGACACGGTTTTTTAATTGTATTTTTTTTTTAAACACAATGGTGCCCCTCCACGGTAAATCGTAATAATTTTCCCCAGAAGCAATTCTTCCTCAATCAGCCCACTGTCCTTAAGTATGTTGATGGGCCCACAGTCACCGGCAACCCAAATGGTAACCTTTTCACGGACTGGTCTAGTTATTTTCCTAGAGAAGTCGTGGAGTGTGGGTTGGCGATCATCTAACCTGGGACTGCTTTCTGTTGGGTGCTTTGCATTAAGGTGATAACTTCAAGACAAGCTGCTTCTGTGATAGCTAAATTCAGCTTGACAAATGCTACATACAACTTTAGTTTTGTCGATTGTTCCGTCATTTTGGCTCTTAAACAGACCCTCAGCTCTCTTCATCTTCAACTACCGCAGTGGTTCTTAAACTTTTTCTGTCATTCCCCACTTTGAACAAGGGGGGCTTTTAAAGCCCCACCTGTCCCTCATCGCTCCCATAAAATGGTAGACCAAGCCCCCTACTTACGGGCTACATTGCCCGAGGGGACACAGGTTCAAGTCTGGCCTGATGTCATTTCCCAATCCTCTCCCCACCTCTTCTCCGCCTCGCTTCCTGTCATAACTTCATGTTCTATCCAAATTAAGGCATTAAAAAAAATGTAAAGTTGCGTCAATTGCATTAAAATATTTTATCTCGTTAATCGCGGCCGCATTAATCGCATAGATTCACGCGTTAAAGTTGACAGCCCTAATTATAACACATCAGTGTGCACCATAGCCACCATCCCAATACTTAGCAACACTTAAAAACAACAGCAAAGAGATGTCTTTGTGAGCTCTTCATCTTGGTTGTAAAGTGGGCACCTTCTTTTTTGTATCAGCAAGTTTGTGTCCTGCTGCTCTTATCATTAGATCTCCTTACCAGTGGGGGGCAGCACTGAGCTGTGGAGGCCCCTGCGCAGCCTCAGTCTGCTGCCACCCTCCCGAGGCACCAGGAGCCTGGTGCTGCTGTCTGACGGCCACGTGCACAACCCCGCCCTCACCCTGGAGCTGGCCCGCAGCAACGCCGCCCACACGCGCCTCTTCACCTGTGGCCTCAGGTGAGCTCTCCAGCACTGCGACTGGACGACCAGCTACCGGGGGCTTGAATGAACATCATTTAAAACATTTGTGTGTGTGTGTTTGTGTTTGTGGTGTGTGCATGTGTTCATCTATGTTTGTGTGTGTGATTGTGTGTGTGTGTGTGTGTGTGTGTGTGTGTGTGTGTGTGTGTGTGTGTGTGTGTACCTGGTTGGTGTGTTTGTTTCCACAGTAAAACTGCCAACAGACATATGCTGCGAGCTCTAGCCCAGGCAGGTGGGGGGCCTACGAGTTCTTTGACACAAAGACCCGACACACATGGTCAGAAAAGGTGAGCTTTGTCTCCGCGCGGACTAACAAAGTCTCCACTCCAACACCCGTCAATACCAAAAGGACAATGCTGGAGCTTGGAGCTAAAATGCGAATTGCCTCCCAGTAGAAAGGTGGCTTTGAGAGACAGGTGTGCTTAAAGGTGCATGTCAGGTGTCAGCTGTGTTACTGCAGTGCTGTTGTGTCACCTGGCAGGTGGAGTCACAGGTGAGGCGGTTGACGTCTCCAGGCTGCAGCTCGGTGGCGGTGAAGTGGCAGCTGTTCAACCCAACAGCGCCCCCTCCTGTTCAGGCCCCTGCGCAGCTCCACGCCCTCTTCAGCAACTGCCACACCTTGGTCTACGGCTTCGTACCCCACTGCACACAGGTAGAGTAACGAGAGAAAGGCTTCATACCCCACTGCACACAGGTAGAGTAACGTGGGTATAGAGCGAGGGGGTGTCAGTGTTAGGGTACGAGTATGTGTGTGTTTAGTCTCTACTTTTCAAAGTGAAGGACAGTTCTCTCTCACTCTCTCTCTCTCTCGGCCTGTCTGTATAAAATTACTACATGTTCTGATTAATTCTGAGGATAGTTGCTCCATGTTTGAAACGTTAATGCCTTTGGTCTTCATGCATCTCACCTCTGCAGGCTGCTCTCTATGGAGACCTGTGTGGGAAAGAGATTAAGACCATGGTGTCCACCACAGAACTGCAGAAGAGTAAGGGCACGGTATGAACACCTACGGATTATTGCTAATCTAAAACATTACAGAACCTGGGTCCAACTGAATCTCTGTAGTAGGAGTCTGTTAGATGTCTTGGGTCCAACTGAATCTCTGTAGTAGGAGTCTGTTAGATGTCTTGGGTCCTACTGAATCTCTGTAGAAGGTGTCTGTTAGATGTCTTGGGTCCTACTGAATCTCTGTAGGAGGTGTCTGTTAGATATCTTGTAGATAACCTGCTCTCATACATTAAGTTAGATCGATGTTAGCTTTTTTGCCGGTTAAAGCTGGTGTGATAAATTTTAAATGTATAGATTTAGTTTCTATTAATTCTCTCTCTCTCTCTGTGTGTTGGTCTCTAGCTCCTTCACAAGCTCACAGCAAGAGCAGTTATTAGAGATTATGAGGATGGTATTCTTCACATGGATGAAGTTGAACACGAGGTGCGTCAGTATGTCTGTGTGTGTGTGTGTGTGTGTGTGTGTGTGTGTATGTGGAGACTTTCATGTGTGATAATACATGTGTGTGTATTTTGGTGTTGATTTTCTAGTTGTGCTGTGACATGTTTTTTGGTGTAGACATTCTAGTTGTGTTGTGATGTGATTTTGGTGTTGACGTTCTAGTTGTGTTGTGATGTTATTTTGGTCACGTTCTAGTTGTGTTCCAACGTGCTGTGTTGACGTTCTAGTTGTGTTCCATCGTGCTGTGTTGACGTTCTAGTTGTGTTCCATCGTGCTGTGTTGACGTTCTAGTTGTGTTCAATCGTGCTGTGTTATGATGAATCTCTGCTGAGGGTGGGTCTCTGTTCTAATTCTCGTAGGGAAAGAAAGCCCAGATGAAGTCCTTCATCGTTGAGCTCAGCAAAGAGTTCTCCATCCTCTCCCAGTTCACCAGCTTTGTGGCCATTGAGGAGAGGGTATGTATTCTCTTGACCTCACAGAGAAAGGTCAAGGGGTCAAAGGTTAAAAGCACGTACATATGGTTACTTCCCAATTCACTCCATCTGAGGTTATTGAAAAAAACCCTAGGCAGCCAATTCATTACAGTATGCTAATAAGTGAACTAAAAGAAAAAAATAATTATAATAATATAGTCTACATATAATAATATTGTGGGAATGTGCAAATAATATCTTCCTTCATGTCTGCAACAACAGCAAATGTATGTATATTTTTATGTAAAATAGTTTTCACACGTTTTCACACCACAAAACTGTGAGCCCCAAGTGAAGTCATTCATGTCCCTGCCTCATTCTAGGATGCCACGAAGCCTGATGAGGGGTTCACAGACATCCCCAAACTGATTGCAGAAGAGGATGTTGACCTGTTACCTTATATGGGCTGGGAAGATGAAGAGGAGAGAGGGGAGGAGTACGAAGAGACATACGAGGTAGATGTGGTGTGAGTGAAAATAGACAGAAATGTTTTTAAAGCTCCTAAACACATAAAAGGTCTTCACTTGGGTCCTACCTTTGCTTAGCTTGCTACACACTGGTTCAGTAATCTAGTGGCCCGGGTTCAATCCCTTACTTCGGCCTGACATTGACATGTTATTTTGGTGTTGATGTTCTGGTTGTGTTGTGACATGTTATTTTGGTGTTGATGTTCTAGTTGTGTTCTGACATGCTATGTGAAGATGAGGAGGAAGATACATACGAGGTTGGTGTTGACGAAGATACATGTTAGTTTGGTGTTGACGTTGTAGTTGTGCTGTGACATGTTATTTTGTTTTTCGTGTTGATGTTCTAGTTGCGTGGTCGCAGACTGCTATGTGAAGTGACGGAGGAAGATGTATTGGTAGGTGTGGTGGGAGTGAAAATGGACAGAAATGTTTTTAAAGCTCCTGAACACATAAAGATCTTCAGCAGAAGAGAGGATAAGATAGTTATTGTGTTTTATTAAAATGAATTAAAAGCAAAACTAGATTTATAGGTTTCCACTTTAGTTTGGCAATTCCTCTGGTAGTTGGGCAGTAAGGCCACGTTCACACTAATACATTTTCATGTAGAATTTTTAGAATGAAAATGATCTCCGACCAGACGAGCGTTTTAGCTCCATATCAGAAATCATCTCTGTCCATAATTACACACCTAAAAACAGAAAAAACACCCTCCAGAAAAAGTGACAAATCAGGGAAAGGCAGGTTGTGATTGACAAGACCCAGTCAGGAAGCGAATGTAAGGGGTCTTCATCATCGTTTCCAAAAGTGTTTTTGCCGGTCCACGCTAAAACGAAACCCCAGAGTTTTCAAACTTAAAGCGCGGCCAGCAGCGTTTCCAAAAATCTCCATTTAAGGGACACAAGCACTCCAGAGAAGCGGGAACCAGGATGTAAACATTCACTGTGGCAGTGTGCTGATTGACTGAGGAGAATGACAGATGGATGGATGCACGCCGGGCATAAGCTTAGCAAAAGTGATGCGTTTTCAAACTAAAACGTATTGGTGTGGATGTAGCCTAAGTGTTTAAGTTTACTGGTGCTGGCATTCCAGTGATACACTGTCTTTATGATTCTCTAGGTAGGATATTCATCTCCCGCTTACTTCCCACCATCCCTATGTATTGGTTCAGGTTCCCTAGAGACACTGAGGGCCTCATTTACTAACAGGATTGCCCGTTTCAGGCGTAAAATAGCGGGTAAAAACCTAAAACCGTATTTACAAAGGTGCCGCACTTTAGATTACTGCTGCTGGGAGGGTATAAGGGAAAGTGGGTGTTCGTCGCAACGACATGGGAGGAGATGCGTAAAGTGCGCCTAATTATGTATTAGTAACGAAACAAGAGGTGTTTCAGCATGACATATCAGCTGCTAAATGAAAACTATGTGCCTGCGAGAAATGTGAAAAATACGAACATCATAAATGTTATTTTTTTTTTATGTTTATATTTGATATATCATTTAATAATAGGCATATACAAAATTGTCCCACCAGCTAGCTGTTCGGTCACGCTTTACCCAGAATCGCAGCTCATTGTATGGTTTACTTTAAACCGTATTTTCACCCATAGTTCAAGCAAACCGAACGTCTGAAAATTTCAGTTGTCCCTGCCCTGACTACGCTACAACTCCAATTTTCAAATGTATGTGACGAGGGCAGCATTTTTGAAAAGCATGGTTTTCAGTGTTGGAATGCGCCGTTTTAAAGTAAGGGGTGTCGTGTATTCCTACCAGACTACTTAACGGGATGCTATGGAGCAGTTAACCTGGCTATTAACTAGCTATCTCTAGTTTAGGGAACCATATTAACAGTTTGCAGTTGCCTGTGTGCGATTAACTCATGTTAATATGTGTGAATATGAACTTGTGAACATAAACTCGTTAATATGAAGCTGCACAGGCACCCTGAGGGGTAACCATAGCAACCCAGAAACTCAATGTTCGCTGAAAAGTTTAATTTCCCAAAATCAGCTCACTAATAAAAGACAGTCTTGAATTCAAAGTGATCAAAACTTTTAATGTAGACAGAAGGGCTAAACAGAGAAATATTTATGAGTTTCTATATTTACCTGGGTTAGTTTGCTGTAACCTCGTGAACCAAAAGCTCTAATTCTAATTTTAGCTTATCATCCATGGTGGAACACGCAGGCTCTTTTTTCCCTATTTTAGCGGAGCGCTAAATAACACTAATGGGCGGTGTTAGGCGCAGATGACGCGACAAGGGTTCTTGTTTGGTAAATAGGATGCAAAATACCGTGCGCTTTATGCGGTTTGGCAAAGGCGCTGATTGCGCTGCGGTCGCAATGTTAGTAAATGAGGCCCTGAGAGTCAACAATCAATCTGACCTGAATTCAATTAATTATGATTCACTGTAACTTTACCTGAGATCCTTCAAATTGTGTGAGAATTATTCATATAAAATTCAAATCAAAATCATATTCAGTTCAATTGAAGTTCATCAATGTCTGGAGCAGTCTGCGGTCTGTGCTATCTACAGTTTTTCAATCCATTGAATAGTCAGTATAAAAAGAGTCCCACAGGGATTAAAATCACCCCTCTCTTGTTTTTCAGGCCTTGGATGAATGTAACTACCGTTCTATGGCCCTTCTAAGGTGTTTGACGGATGACTCCCTTGTGGATTCTATCTTTGGGTTCCTAGGTGCCCCCTGCGTAGAAAGTGAAGAAGTGTATGATGACTTTTCTTCAATGTTCGTTCCGGAAGACCCAAGTCTTGAGAGGTGTGCTCCTCTCCTCGAGGAGTCCTCCGTCTGGAAGATGGCAGGAAAATCATTAGTACTGGGGCATGGAAGTCCTGTAGCAAATTCAGTCAGTGGTGCCGCCTCTACTCTTGCCCCTGCTCCTACTGTTACCCCTGCTCCTACTCTTGTCCCTGTCTGTGCCCCTTTCCCTCCCCTCGCCATTGCCCATGCCTCTCCCTATACTCTCCCTATCATTGGTTCTGCCCGTGCTTCTCCTGGCCGTGCTCCTGCCTCTGATTCTGCTCCTGCCGGTGCTCCTGCTCCTCCTCCTTCTGCAACCTTCTCTGGTCCTACCCCAGACCCTCCCCCTCCTGACGTGTTTCGTGCTCGGCGCTCTAGTGGTTTCGGTTTTGGAGGTGCCAAACATGGACCTCCTCCTCATCCTAAATCCTCTCGGCACCGCTCTACTCCTTTTTTGGGCTTCCTCCGGTCAAGCCACTCCAGGCATGCTGCTCCTCCTCCTCCTCCTAAATCATCTCTGCACCTCTCTGCTCCTCCTCCTCGTCCTCAAACCTCTCTGCACCTCTCTGCTGCTCCTCCTCAGGAGTGTGACTATGCAGGTTTCTCAGGAAATTCTTCTTTGGACTGTCTCTCTGCTCCCTCAGATATCATCTCTGCCCCTTCTCCTCCTCCTTCTCCTCCTCCCCTTGTCTATGTGGCTGCTACTCCTGCCGTTGCACGGAAGTCCAGAAAAGCACCTGTGCCGAAAAAGGCTTTCCACGACTTGATGGAGGAGTGTTCTCACAGCCGGTCCATGGCAGAAGACGGCGTACCTCTCAGCATGATTCATCATGTCATCGAACATGGGAAGAAAGCGAAAAAGGGGATGCCACGGTAAAGGAATAAATACATTCGTTTTTCTGTCATTTCTCTAGTCTTTATCTGTGCACGCTAAAAAACAGAGAGACTTTGCACTGGATACTTTTGTGACAGCATGTTGTGTTTTGGGTGTGTGAATGAGAGCACCTATAAAACATGTGAGCACACTCAGGAGTCTGTAAAACATGAGAGCACACTCAGGAGTCTACAAAACATGTGAGCACACATGTAAAACTGATGAGTTCTCCATTGCAGGAAGGGCGGCGGCTTGGGAGAGACTTGGGAGAGACTGGCATGTCTTCAGAGCCCAGTAAGATGCCTGCTCTTCAAAAATCATCCATCAGTTACAATGCAAACAGATAGTATACCTATGACTCAATATGAGACTCTTATACATTATTCATTTCTCATCTCACCTGGGTTAGTTTGCTGTAACCTCGTGAACCAAAAGCTCTAATTCTAATTTTAGCTTATCATCCATGGTGGAACACGCAGGCTCTTTCTTCCCTATTTTAGCGGAGCGCTAAATAACACTAATGGGCGGTGTTAGGCGCAGATGACGCGACAAGGGTTCTTGTTTGGTAAATAGGATGCAAAATACCGTGCGCTTTATGCGGTTTGGCAAAGGCGCTGATTGCGCTGCGGTCGCAATGTTAGTAAATGAGGCCCTGAGAGTCAACAATCAATCTGACCTGAATTCAATTAATTATGATTCACTGTAACTTTACCTGAGATCCTTCAAATTGTGTGAGAATTATTCATATAAAATTCAAATCAAAATCATATTCAGTTCAATTGAAGTTCATCAATGTCTGGAGCAGTCTGCGGTCTGTGCTATCTACAGTTTTTCAATCCATTGAATAGTCAGTATAAAAAGAGTCCCACAGGGATTAAAATCTCTCTCTTGTTTTTCAGGCCTTGGATGAATGTACTACCGTTCTATGGCCCTTCCAGGGTGTTCGACGGATGACTCCCTTGTGGATTCTATCTTTGGGTTCCTAGGTGCCCCCTGCGTAGAAAGTGAAGAAGTGTATGATGACTTTTCTTCAATGTTCGTTCCGGAAGACCCAAGTCTTGAGAGGTGTGCTCTCTCCTCGAGGAGTCCTCCGTCTGGAAGATGGCAGGAAAATCATTAGTACTGGGCATGGAAGTCTGTAGCAAATTCAGTCAGTGGTGCCGCCTCTACTCTTGCCCCTGCTCCTACTGTTACCCCTGCTCCTACTCTTGTCCCTGTCTGTGCCCCTTTCCCTCCCCTCGCCATTGCCCATGCCTCTCCCCGTACTCTGTCCCATACTCTCCCTATCATTGGTTCTGCCCGTGCTTCTCCTGGCCGTGCTCCTGCCTCTGATTCTGCTCCTGCCGGTGCTCCTGCTCCTCCTCCTTCTGCAACCTTCTCTGGTCCTACCCCAGACCCTCCTCCTCCTGACGTGTTTCGTGCTCGGCGCTCTAGTGGTTTCGGTTTTGGAGGTGCCAAACATGGACTTTTTCAGCATGGACTTTTTTCCATGCCTCCTCCTCCTCCTCCTAAATCATCTCTGCACCTCTCTGCTCCTCCTCCTCGTCCTCAAACCTCTCTGCACCTCTCTGCTGCTCCTCCTCAGGAGTGTGACTATGCAGGTTTCTCAGGAAATTCTTCTTTGGACTGTCTCTCTGCTCCCTCAGATATCATCTCTGCCCCTTCTCCTCCTCCTTCTCCTCCTCCCCTTGTCTATGTGGCTGCTACTCCTGCCGTTGCACGGAAGTCCAGAAAAGCACCTGTGCCGAAAAAGGCTTTCCACGACTTGATGGAGGAGTGTTCTCACAGCCGGTCCATGGCAGAAGACGGCGCACCTCTCAGCATGATTCATCATGTCATCGAACATGAGAAGAAAGCGAAAAAGGGGATGCCACGGTAAAGGAATAAATACATTTGTTTTTCTGTCATTTCTCTAGTCTTTATCTGTGCACGCTAAAAAAACAGAGAGACTTTGCACTGGATACTTTTGTGACAGCATGTTGTGTTTTGGGTGTGTGAATGAGAGCACCTATAAAACATGTGAGCACACTCAGGAGTCTGTAAAACATGAGAGCACACTCAGGAGTCTACAAAACATGTGAGCACACTCAGGAGTCTGTAAAACTGATGGGTTCTCCATTGCAGGAAGGGCGGCGGCTTGGGAGAGACTTGGGAGAGACTGGCATGTCTTCAGAGCCCAGTAAGATGCCTGCTCTTCAAAAATCATCCATCAGTTACAAACAGATAGTATACCTATGACTCAATATGAGACTCTTATACATTATTCATTTCTCATCTCACCTGGGTTAGTTTGCTGTAACCTCGTGAACCAAAAGCTCTAATTCTAATTTTAGCTTATCATCCATGGTGGAACACGCAGGCTCTTTCTTCCCTATTTTAGCGGAGCGCTAAATAACACTAATGGGCGGTGTTAGGCGCAGATGACGCGACAAGGGTTCTTGTTTGGTAAATAGGATGCAAAATACCGTGCGCTTTATGCGGTTTGGCAAAGGCGCTGATTGCGCTGCGGTCGCAATGTTAGTAAATGAGGCCCTGAGAGTCAACAATCAATCTGACCTGAATTCAATTAATTATGATTCACTGTAACTTTACCTGAGATCCTTCAAATTGTGTGAGAATTATTCATATAAAATTCAAATAAAAATCATATTCAGTTCAATTGAAGTTCATCAATGTCTGGAGCAGTCTGCGGTCTGTGCTATCTACAGTTTTTCAATCCATTGAATAGTCAGTATAAAAAGAGTCCCACAGGGATTAAAATCTCCCCTCTCTTGTTTTTCAGGCCTTGGATGAATGTAACTACCGTTCTATGGCCCTTCCAGGGTGTTCGACGGATGACTCCCTTGTGGATTCTATCTTTGGGTTCCTAGGTGCCCCCTGCGTAGAAAGTGAAGAAGTGTATGATGACTTTTCTTCAATGTTCGTTCCGGAAGACCCAAGTCTTGAGAGGTGTGCTCCTCTCCTCGAGGAGTCCTCCGTCTGGAAGATGGCAGGAAAATCATTAGTACTGGGGCATGGAAGTCCTGTAGCAAATTCAGTCAGTGGTGCCGCCTCTACTCTTGCCCCTGCTCCTACTGTTACCCCTGCTCCTACTCTTGTCCCTGTCTGTGCCCCTTTCCCTCCCCTCGCCATTGCCCATGCCTCTCCCCGTACTCTGTCCCATACTCTCCCTATCATTGGTTCTGCCCGTGCTTCTCCTCCTGGCTGTGCTCCTGCCTCTGATTCTGCTCCTGCCGGTGCTCCTGCTCCTCCTCCTTCTGCAACCTTCTCTGGTCCTACCCCAGACCCTCCCCCTCCTGACGTGTTTCGTGCTCGGCGCTCTAGTGGTTTCGGTTTTGGAGGTGCCAAACATGGACTTTTTCAGCATGGACTTTTTTCCATGCCTCCTCCTCCTCCTCCTAAATCCTCTCGGCACCGCTCTACTCCTTTTTTGGGCTTCCTCCGGTCAAGCCACTCCAGACATGCTGCTCCTCCTCCTCGTCCTCAAACCTCTCTGCACCTCTCTGCTGCTCCTCCTCAGGAGTGTGACTATGCAGGTTTCTCAGGAAATTCTTCTTTGGACTGTCTCTCTGCTCCCTCAGATATCATCTCTGCCCCTTCTCCTCCTCCTTCTCCTCCTCCCCTTGTCTATGTGGCTGCTACTCCTGCCGTTGCACGGAAGTCCAGAAAAGCACCTGTGCCGAAAAAGGCTTTCCACGACTTGATGGAGGAGTGTTCTCACAGCCGGTCCATGGCAGAAGACGGCGCACCTCTCAGCATGATTCATCATGTCATCGAACATGAGAAGAAAGCAAAAAAGGGGATGCCACGGTAAAGGAATAAATACATTCGTTTTTCTGTCATTTCTCTAGTCTTTATCTGTGCACGCTAAAAAACAGAGAGACTTTGCACTGGATACTTTTGTGACAGCATGTTGTGTTTTGGGTGTGTGAATGAGAGCACCTATAAAACATGTGAGCACACTCAGGAGTCTGTAAAACATGAGAGCACACTCAGGAGTCTACAAAACATGTGAGCACACATGTAAAACTGATGGGTTCTCCATTGCAGGAAGGGCAGCGGCTTGGGAGAGACTTGGGAGAGACTGGCATGTCTTCAGAGCCCAGTAAGATGCCTGCTCTTCAAAAATCATCCATCAGTTACAATGCAAACAGATAGTATACCTATGACTCAATATGAAATGGCTACCTCTTTATATTTCTGTTGTCATCAATTTCATGACACTATCCTAAATTCTGTGTGTATTCGTTTGCCGACTTCTTTCCTTACTTCCCTCCTGCCTCGTTAGGAGGGATACTGGGAATGCACTGAGGCAGTGGGATATCTCCTCGATGTGGATTTGAACTTCTTTGCCGGAGTTTTCCTGAAGGAAAAGGGCATCGCGTCTCTTGGTGAGAACATACCCCTGTTGTGCACACACTACACAGAACCTTTCCAGTCATATTTAAGGCTTCACTGATGAAGTCGGTTTTGCACCCGGTATGAAAAAAAAAGAAATGTCCACATAACCAGCATTACACTTCAGATGGGGGAGGCTTGAAGTTTTGCTCGCTCTCAACTATAATAGCTAGCCCACAAATATGGAGAAGACCCTTTTTTGTTTGTTGATTCATTTCTCATCTGTATTGGAGCATACTGTGTCCCATTTAAACCTCTTTATTTGCCCACAAATATGGAGAAGACTCTTATACATTATTCATTTCTCATCTTTATTTGCATGTAAGACCTTTATTTAGAACTTGTTTTATTGCCTTTGCCCCATGGGTCCAAATGAAAGCAGGGATTTAAATGTGTTTATGTACGTGTTTGTTCTTTCTCTCTCAGGACCCAAGGCCCACGCTGACATCCTGAGGCTGGTGTCCACCCTGCTGATCCTGCAGCTGGTGCGAGTGAAGAAGCTGGTCAAGGGAGAGCTGCTGCAGTCACTGTTCCGCCTCAGAGAACCTCCTCAACACAGGTGAGTGTGTGTGTGTGTGTGTGTGTGTGTGTGTGTGTGTGTGCATGTGCGTGTGCGTGTGTGTGTGCATGTGCGTGTGTGTGTGCACGCGTGTGTGAGTGTGTGTGTCTGTCTGTGTGTGTGTGTGAGCACGTGTTTTTGTGTGTGTGTGTGTGTGTGTGTGTGTGTGTGTGTGAGAGAGCATGTGTTTTTGTGTGTGTGTGTGTGTGTGTGTGTGTGAGAGAGAGAGAGAGAGAGAGAGAGAGAGAGAGAGAGAGAGAGAGAGAAAAACAGCAATTGCAGAAGTACATATTTCTTTTATTTCCAACTCTTACTGTATATGTATCTCTGTGTGCATTGTGTTGCATGTTGCCCACAGCTGTCCAGAGTGGGCGGCCCTGAAGCGAGCGGTGGACTGGGTGTGCTGGGCAGACAGGCAGTACCCGTGTGTGTGCAGCCGGCTGGAGTTCGGCCGCGACTGGGAGTCGTCCACCCGACAGCTCCTGGGCTTTGACCGCCCGCACCCCCTCTCCCCCCTGACCCCCCTGCTGGAGAGAAACCGCCTCATACTGGCTTGCTAGACACAGACCCCCCTCCCCGCCCTGCCCCACCTCTCATACTGGCCTGCTAGACACAGACCCCCCCTCCCCGCCCTGCCCCACCTCTCATACTGGCCTGCTAGACACAGACCCCACCCTGCCTCTCATACTGACATACTGCTAGACACAGACCCCGACCTGCCCTCCCCTCCCTGCCCCGCCCCGCCCCGCCCTGGTTTTAGTTGAATAACCTTTCTGAATCTTGAAGATAATGCCTTAAAATTGCTAAGAAAATAGAAAGATTATAAAATGGCTAATAGATTTATATTTCTTTCACTGGTGGAGAGGCAGAAATTCATGTTTATTTTTAAAACAAAAGTAGCACTTTACTGTTTCAATCCATACTTAAATCCACAAGCCAACTTGTTATTTCAGCTTGATCACATTTGTATTAGCAGACAGTTTTATCCAAACCACGCTACAGTAATGATATTTTACCTTGTTGGAAGTAGCTTAACCGCTTGGCAAAGATAATGCTGAAGTCTGAATAAAAGCATAACAAAGGTAGCTGGTCCACATTGTTTTAGGACGTACAATCCAATAGCAAGTATACAAACATTGCAATCACATGAAATATAAAAACAAAATCACTTCAGGTTTAGGGATGTGATTAATAAAAAATGTGTATGTGTGCTTCAAAGTATTTTAGAATGTCTGTACACATTGAAAGCCCCACTGTAAGATCTGCAGCCCAGTCCCACATGAAAGCCCCACTGTAAGATCTGCAAAACTATTCTCTTCTACTTATCCTACTACATGTTTTCACTATGAGGACACTCACATTTCTCTACCAGAGGAAAAGTATTTTTGAACAATGATATATATTCTTTGACAAATTTGGCATATTTTTCTGAAACATGGTGTTCAGGGAACATCATACAGTACATGTATGGGCTCATGGTGTTCAGGTGAGACCATGTGTGAAATAAAAATGAAAAAGAACATGCCCCCGGTTACCATCGCTGGACTTTAAGGTGTTGCTTTGTCAGGGAAAAGACCCTCAACAGTTAGTTAGCAGATTAAAAACACTACCCAGCATGTAAGTGAACTGGACGGTTTTCGAACGGGCCCCGACGGAGACAGACACCTTAAGTCTGTCTGACGTGCCATGCTGAAAACAAGTCCTTTTATTCAAACAATGTTTACACAGTATGACAGTCAGGACGCTGGGATGCACTTAGGGTTTCTGCATTTAAGCTGAACTTTACTTCTGCCCAGCAACAAGACATTTCACAACCCGCTCTCTCCTTCTTATCTTATGTAAACATATACGTGAGGTTTCTGGGTTAACATTCTTGACTCTGCTAATTGTCTTCCAAAGTCCAATCTACATGGAGAACGCAGGGCACACAGCATTTTGGAACAAACCTTAAAACAAAAAGACAATCATGATAAAATATACTAATACTTTCTTTAACATTTCCCTCCTGTTTATCATGAAAATAACACTAGTATAGACATCAACCTATACATCTCCTTCGGTTTTCTGCATAGACATCATTACACTAAAGTATCATTTTCCTGATGAGACAGCAGAGCATCAAATTCCTGTGACAACATTACATTCTGCACAGACTTACGTACTACACTAGAAATGAGAACTTTAATACATGTAGAAATACACATCATAAAAATACAAAAAAGTATAAAGATTGCAACAATTGGTAACAGTCCTTTCAGCACAATTTGCCACCACGCACCCGAAGTAAACCAAGCAAAAGGATTCCACCACGGAACATCCACCACTTTATCACTTGTTATAGCATCACGAACAGCCTTCATTTGCTGTAAGGCTTCAGAAACAGAAATGCTCTGTACCAGGTCTGGAATCCACGTACAACAAGAATCATTCAACAACACACAAACCCCCCCACTAGATGCAGTAAGCAGGTCTAAGACTAATCTATTCTGAAGTACCATTAACCTAATTTGCGAAACTTCATCATTAAGGCCTTCCATGCTGACTAAGGTTGCATTAACGAACAATCCTAACTTATAGTTAAGCGTTTCCATTCTTAACATTAGTTTACCTACTCCCAACCACGGAAACAGAGACAAAGTTACCTTGGTTCCTTTAGTCCAAATTTTTTGGTCACCAGGTACATCCATCCCCCACACACTGTCGTGCCCCTTAACAGCAAATCTCTTCTTACGAGATAACTCTGGCTGTGCACTAACAACATAAGTATGGTCCGTGACCTGGGCGGGGGCGCATACGCCACCCCAGTGTGGAGGGAGATGACTGTACAACCGACTACCACATACCCACAGCACCTCTCTCAATGTAGGAGTACCCTTGCCAGAGGGGCAGTACTTGCCATTCCAACTCCAACATAAGGCATGGTCTCCCCATGGACATGGCACAGCAGGGACCCAGTGAGTGACGTGACCTGAGGAAGAGGTCACTGTAGTAGTAGGGATGACAGTTGTATTACACTGTTTCTTTCTCAGAGAGCCTAATTTCATTGTTCCGTTACTAGCAAAACATATTGGAAATATGGAGTCGACTGTCACATAAGGTGACAGCAAGGGTGTAGCATTTTGTATTTCTTCTAGGGGGTGTGTATCGCTGCATGAATCCTGCGACCGGGTACCATTTCGATAGTAAAATGGAGCCTTGTAGATCCAGCTTTCTGGGGAAGACTTATAACTAACACAGATAGTGGCTTGTTTAGAAAGTGGTCTAGCTTCAAGTCTAGGGTGAGAGGAGGAAGTTGGCATTAAGGAACATACATAGCAATTGGTCTTATTAAGTCTCTTCGCTTGCAAAGATGCATATCTATACCATGAATTAGTAGAATACAGATGAGTAACGTTCCCCATGGCTTCATGTTCCCCATATGAAATCCACCTCTTATGGATTCTCTCAATTAAATTTGTAGGGGACCACAGACCCAGTATTACTCCTGAAGTAACCACTAAAGGCCAGGCGGAGGCACTGATGTAAGTGTTCATTAGTGAGTGTGCTCCTGTATTTGTTTTTCACCATATTCATGGTTGAAAAGGCAGACTCACAACAGTATGTTAATGTATGCACGCTCTTGTTGTGTGGCTGATCTAACTATTACACTGCATGTTGCTTGGTATGATTGCAGATAGTTTATTTTTCTGCCCCTTACCTCAGAGTTCTGCGGGGTTTTCTGTTCGAAGTGTGCATGCTTTGTTTCATAGTGACGTTTCACGTTACCACTTTTGACAAGGGCAACCGTCTCTTTGCAGATTAAACACATCGGTTTTCTGCTCCCCACAGGCAGCACAAATGCATACTTGTCAGTCCACTCAGCAGTGCCGCCTACTCAACTACGATCGCCATCAACCACAGACCATACCACTATAGCCAGACAGAGATATTTAGAAAAAAATAAAATGTTTGATCCATTTACTGCACCGGCTGACATTTTTATTTCTTTAACCTCGACGAAGTCCCTGCCAGAGCTCCAGTGTGGAGATATTTACATCTATCTAATAGAAAATCTGTCCCCCTACACATCTCAAAAACTGAAAGCCTACAAAAGCAGATAGTTATTTAATTTTCAAAAGTGGATGGGTTCACAACGCTGTCGTCTGGAAGGTGAAAAACATCTTCATAATCAGAGCAAAGATGAGTGCCATTTAATTGCTAGCGAGATACCTGCTGTTAGCTACGAGCTACCTGCTGTTAGCTACGAGCTACCTGCTGTTAGCTAGCAGCCTTTAGCCTACCCAACGCTGTTCTTTATCATTTGACACAATTTCCTGGTTTAAACAAGTACGAACACCTGGTCTGGCGAATGACAACTTAAATTATCTTCCCATATATTTTCTACTGGCATTGTAGTATTACCAGTTGGATGACAAAATACACTAGCCTAGCCTACTTGCTTAGGTACTTGTCGCAATCTCAGAGAAGAAACCAGGTAATCCAATTTGAATTGTGTTGATGCTTTGTTTCTTGACTTTATTACTTGATCTATTCCCGTTTTAGGTAGTTATTCTGATAAATGAGGCGACCAGAACAGGGTGCTTTTATTGCCATTCCCAAAAGTATGGCTACTTTACTGTGTGTCCGAGAAAAATTGACCCAGAAGACGTCTACAATCAGCTGGTAGCAACGTGGGCGGGTTTTAAATGCGATAAAAACGAAATCCGGGCTTGTCTCCTCGCCGATTTGAACAGCCAACCGAGCAACAACTGTCTAGCATTTTACTACCTAAGTCAGACAATGTTAAAGCGGAGATATTAAATGATCTTGAATGAAAGGTGGTCGGTTCCTGTTTAAACTCCAGTGTTAGACAGGTGTGGAATGCTTTTCTTGCCCGCCAGCTGGTCATTCTGACGTCACGTGAAAACTATGAATTCACAAATCTATCTGCCCGAGTTGTTGCCATTGACACACACAACCTGCGTGACTCACAGAGCTCGCGGCCAACATTGAGTGAGTGAGTTGTCATAGTGATGTTGTTATTACAGCTCCTGATTGAATCTCTGGATTGGACACGGAAGATAGAAACCACATCGAGTATGAACAAAATATACAGCGCAAAATCACGCACCAATGAAAACTCGCTTGGATCATGATTACATTAGAATGTTGATTTTGGCTTCGGTCTGAATTTGATTGCGTCTGGGTCCGGGTCCGGAGCCGCACCGCGGTCCGCCTATTGAGTACCCCTGCTCTATTACCTTGTTTCCACCGACATGGTGCCGGTGCCGGGCCGGTGCCTTATCTGGCACCAGTTCTGCGCGTTTCGACCAAAATTTTGCTGGTGCAGGTGCTGAGAATCCAGCACCAGCACGGCTCCCTGAAGTTGCTCGGCCCAAAATCGGGCACCACCAACGTCACAGAGGTTATGGGCGGAGCTACCCCACCAGCAACAGAAATTTCCGCCGCCATTTTTTTTCACCCGTCAACCAAGATGATGAGTGAAAACGGTGAAAACATAAATGAAAAATACATCCAGCAGTGGTCCACGGATGAAATAAATACCTTGATAGCGATTTGTTCATCAACAGAAATGCAAGACAAAATTGAAAAGGCAGTTAGTGTGAACAGGTAGGTGGTAAAACCTGCTAGGCTCTAGGCCTGCCGCACCTACACCGGTGCCCTTTGGGCTAGCTGCGGGGTCATCAGCCGGGGACCACCTTTCACAGATGTTTCGCCCCTTATCCCGGAACATCTCCTGGTGGCGGGGCAGTGAACAGGGACGTCTCCCAGTCACCCCCCGCAGCTAGCCTTTCTCAGGAGTTGCTCGCTCCCCATGCCTTGTCCCGCCTCCTTAACCAAAGCCAAAAACTTGCCTTCTCTGCTTCCTCAGACAGCTCTCTGGTGGCTTTGTGTAGCTCCTTGCCCCTCAGCCCTAGCTCTTTAAGTAGGCGAGTCATTGAGCTTCCCACAAACCCCCTCGTGCCAACCTCCACTGGAAAGAGTCGTGTACTCCAACCGCTCTCCCTGCACTCCGCAACCAGGTCAGAGTACTTTGCCCTCTTCCTTTCGTGGGCTCCCTCCATCCCCTCCTCCCATGGCACCGTCAGCTCCACAAGCAGCGCAGATCTCTCCGTCCTGGCCCACAGCACCACATCTGGCCTCAGTGTGGTGCTGCAGATCTCCCCTGGGAAGTGGAGCTGCCTGCCCAAATCCACCTCCATTCTCCATTCCACTCCTGGCAACAAAAGGGTGGATGCTGGTCTCCTTCTGACAGTGTCCCCCTTTTCCCCTTCCCTAAGGAAATGGGTCCTCTGCTGGCTCCCCGGCTGCCTCCCAGCGCTTGCCTCTTGCCTTTTCCTCTCCACTACCTCTGCCAGTTTCCTCAGCACCTGATCGTGGCGCCATCCATACCTGCCCTGAGATAGCGCGGTCTTGCAACCTGACAGAGTGTGTTGTAGGGTAGCATTGATGGTCCCACAGAGGTCACAGGCCTGCTCCGTGCCCAGCCACTGTTGGAGGTTTCGGGGGGAGGGCAGAGTGTCGTAGGTTGCCCTGATGAGGAAACTGAGTCGAGCCTGTAAGGAAAGCTAAGTAAGTCGAGTCGAGCAGTAAGGAAAGCTAAAATATATGAAAAAATACGTGGAGAGTTGGAGATAGCGAGTTCAGACCAAACAACAAACAAATTAAAAATAATAAAGAAAGCTTTCATCCATCAAAATGTGTTGGTTTGTCTGCCTAGTATACATTAACTCTTTCAATCTGGCTTGTTGTTTTTGTGTGATATGACACTTTAAATTAGCTGTTGACTAAGCAAGTTCGTGTAGCAGCTAGCTTGCTAGCTGTCTTGAGGTACTGCTACAGTTGTTATGCTAGTCAACTCCCATCATAATAATAATAATAATAATGGATTTTATTTGTATAGCACACTTTAAAATACAAAGAAATCTCAAGGTGCTTAACATAGTATAGACAGTCACAACAACAATAATACAAAGTAATAGAAGTGCTAATGAAGTGCAGAAAATAGGATAATATAATATACCAAAAAAAGATAATAAATTAATTTAAAATAATTAATAAGATTATAATGAGATTGAATAATATGTATTAAAAACAGAGTAATTTTAGATAGAGCAATTAAAACAATGCATTCTAAAAACAACACAGAAAATAAACTAAAACAAAGACCAGGACTTTAGGTGAAGGCAGAGATAAATAAATGGGTTTTGAGGTGTGATTTAAAAGCAGTGAGGGAATCTAAGGCCCTAATGTTCTCCGGGAGCTTGTTCCAGAGTCGTGGTCCCAGTGAGGAGAAGGCACGATCTCCCATTTTAGTCAATTTTGTCCGGGGAACTGCAAGGAGGTTTGAGTTTCCGGACCTAAGTGTCCTTGATGTGAAATGAGGGGTGAGGAGGTCCTGGAGGTAGGTTGGGCCGGTAGTGTTTATGGCCTTGTGAACTAGGAGAAGGACTTTGGAAATGATTCTTTGGTTGATTGGAAGCCAGTGGAGGGAGTAGAGGACTGGGGTGATGTGTTCTGATTTCCTTGTCCAAGTGAGAACCCGGGCAGCACTGTTCTGAACATACTGCAGCCTCTGAATGGTTTTCGCTGGTAGACCTGCCAGCAGAGAGTTGCAGTAGTCAAGGCGGGAGCTGATGAATGCGTGCACCAGCTTTTCTGCAGCATGTTTCGGTAGAGAGGGTCTCAGCCTTGAGATGTTTCTCAGGTGGTAAAATGAAGTTTGGCAGATGGATTTAATGTGTTCATCAAAGGACAATAATGAGTCCAGCTTGACACCCAGGTTTGTGACGAGTGAGGAGAGAGGGGTGGGGTGACCATTTATGGTGATGTGGGTGATGCTGGCCTTTTTAGTTTGATAAGGGGTGCCAATAAGAATGGCCTCTGACTTGCTGCCATTGAGCTGAAGGGAGTTGTTGCTCATCCAGCGCTGGATGTCATCCAGGCATTTAGTAGTCCGGGAAAGAGCCAGGTGTTTGTCAGGTGCAGTTCGGAGGTAAATTTGGGTATCGTCAGCATAAGAGTGGAATTCCATGTTATGGCTCCGTAGTATATTTCCCAGGGGCAGCATGTAAATTAAAAAGAGCAGAGGCCCCAGGACTGACCCCTGGGGGACACCAGAGGTAACACATCTAACGCTGGAGGTGAGATTGCCGAGGGCAACATATTCCTGGCGTCCTGTGAGGTAAGAACGAAAGAAGTCGAGGGCAGTGCCTCCTGGAGGCGCCGATACAGGATGTTATGGTCCACCGTGTCGAAAGCAGCACTTATATCCAGCAATATAAGTAAACTGGGGGAGCCAGAGTCTGACGATCTTAGGAGGTCATTTAGAACCCTCACCAGAGCAGTTTCAGTGCTATGGGATGGTCTGAAACCGGACTGGAATGATTCATAAAGGTGGTGGGAGTGGAGATGGTCATGAAGCTGGAGGGTGACGACCTTTTCCAAGACCTTTGCTAAGAAGGGCAGGTTTGAGATGGGACGGTAGTTGGAGAGGTCCTCAGGATCAAGATTGTGCTTTTTGAGCACAGGTTTGATGGCTGCCAGTTTAAGGGAGGGGGGTACTTCACCAGAAGACAGGGACCTGTTTATTATGTAGGTTGCAGTGGGGATGATGGCTGATAGACACGCTTTCAATAGTGATGTGGGGATCGGGTCCAAAGAGCTGGTGGAGGAGTTCATTTTTAAAACAATGCTGGAGAGCTCAGGTTTCCTGAGTGACCTCAGCAAAGTGACCAAGGGCAGGGCCATCATGGGGGGCATGATCAGGGTGAGGGTCAGGTTGGTTGGGGGTGATGTTGTGCCTGATGTTTTCAACCTTTGTTTTAAAGAAGTCCATAAAGCGGTTGCAGTCATCAGAGGAGGGAGTAGTGGTGGAGGAGCTGCAGGGCTTGAGCAGGGCTTGAGACAGTTTGTGAACAGTTAAGCCAGTTCGCCTGAATCTGCGCTCAATTTTCCGACCCTCTGATTTTAGGGCTCTGAGATGGTCAGTGAACCAGGGGGCTGAGCGATGGAAGGACACCAGCCGTGTTTTTTCAGGGGCAAACCTGTCTAGGCCATCAAGTAGAGTGCTGTTGTAGTGGTGCACATGCTCTTCAAGTGAGAGTGCAGGATCAGGCTCAGTCAGGGCAGAGGAGAGAGCGTAAGATAGCAGGGCATGGTCAATGTCCTTGATCTTATGGAAGGTAATAGAGCGCTTGCTGCTAGAGACTGGTGGTGTAATCATAGTGTCCAGTAGAACCACACTGTGGTCAGAGATGCCTAGCTCCAGGACATGAGAGTTGGTAACTACAACATCACCAGTAATGGCAAGATCAAGGGTATGGCCGTGTTTATGGGTTGGTCCTTGTACATGCTGAGTAAGCGGGAGGCAATCCAGGAGGTTGAGGAAGTCAACAGCCAACAGGCACTTGGGGACATCTATATGGATATTAAAATCACCAAGTATCACCAGCCAGGAGAAGGTGGGGCATAGGGTTGTGAGGAGATTTGAGAAATCAGATAAAAAAGTAGAGTTATCTCTGGGTGGTCTGTAAATAGAGACAATTAGCAGAGGTTCTGGAGTGAGGCATCTGGCAGCTAAACATTCAAAAGATGGGGAATCAGGGACCTGCAGTTCAACCAGGCCGAAAGTGTCCCGATAGAACACTGAGAACATCATGTGCTGTATTGCCTGCTCGTTTGATCTAGGTGAGTACATTTAGAAAACCCGTAGTTGCATCATTAACTGAGACCGTAATGTAGTGCTGGTTTTGTATTGTGTGAACTGTAGAAGACGTGCCACTTGAAAAAAAAAATAGCTTTTGACTAAGCAAGTTCGTGTAGCAGCTAGCTAACTAGCACTAGCTGCTAGCTGTCATGAGATACTGCTACAGTTGTTATGGCAACTGGTAAGTATATATCAGTGTAGTAGCTAGTCAACTCCCGTCATAAACTGCATTGTCACTCGTTTGATCTACGTGAGGAAATATAGAAACCTGTGGCCAAGTAAAAAGAACATTAACTTTAGGTCGTATACATGGTATTAAAAAATTAAACACAAGTTTTAAGTTTTATCGAAATGAATTTGCCTTCTTGCTGGAAGACCACTCGTGAATAACTCACAATTGTAACCATAGTAACATGTCACAACATTCGATAACGTTCAGTTTTGGTACTGGAACCGGTGGAAATGCAGGCCGGTGCTGAAAGGCACCGGCACCGGCTCCAGCACCGGCACCGGCACGGCCTTGGTGGAAACGAGGTATATGTGTTGGAGGAACAGGCTACTCCAAGCAGTCTCATTACACTACTGAACACTCTATGTGTTAGAGGAAAAGGCTGAACACATGTCGGTCCTTTTAGCTACTTCTCTGGATATAATACATGCAGGGACGTGCGGTCAGAGGAGGCAGGGGAGGCAGAGCCTGTCATCTTGAAAAGTTAAAAAAAAAAAAATTATAAAATAAAATAAATATTCATATTTTTCTAGTAATCTGTGGTATAGGTGTAATTTCTGCATGATTCCAATCATTTCGAGCATTTTTATAATCAAAATCGCTGAATTTGCGCATTTCCTGTTCAAATAGACGGGAGAAAACAAGGGACGTGCGGTCAGGGGAGGCACCGTATATTGTCTATGGGAGACAGGGGAGGCAACATAGACATATAAAGGTATAAAGTATATATGTCTATGGGAGGCAGTGCCTCACCTAGGATTGCGCAATGCCGGTGCTAAAAGGTATGCTTCAAGCGACGGGACAGAAGATAATTCGATCGACTTCTCACATTCAAAGCCAAATTGCTTTGAACATGTTTGGAACCTCAAGAATACATTTGGTTTTGAACTTACAGCGGCAGCTCCGTTGATTTCCCATTATTTCTCTTGGGATTGTTTTATGTCTATGTGAAGCCATTTAACATCACACAAGTGGTTGTGATCACTCTCAGGGTGCTTGTGCAACTTCGTAAGAAAGAGTTCATATTCATGAGTGCATAATATTTACACATGAGTTCATCTCAAGCTAGCAGCTGCCTACTGAATGCACCTTATCTATGTGTGTGTAAAGAATGCTGATATGAAAAACAACCAGTAGTCAATGTGAAAGCTGCCAATTGAATGGTGATCTTAGATACTCTATTGGGTTTATGTATTTGTAAATTTGACTCTGAAAGAGTCAGTGCCTCACCAGCCACGAACCTCACCGCACGTCACTGCATACATGGCATGGCAACATAAGTTGATATCGAAAATGGAAAAGTGAGAAACACACCTGGCAAACTCTAGATGCCACTGCTTACTGCAATAAAGGCTACTTTAAAAATGAGCTCAGAATGTGGTGGAAATTGTGTGTATAGTGAAGCTGAATTAGTTATTAGTTACAGTTTCACTCACCTGTGATTCACTCTTCAACTTGTTGAAAACTACAGTTTCTTCTCCCCGTACGGTTCTCCTTGCAGGAGATGTGTGTATTAATGCCATTCACATGGATGCGATTGTAAGCCTTTTAAACATGTATGTCCATGGGCCATAGCAGGAGCACTTAAAGCAGCAGTATCCCACAGCTTTCTTAAACTGTCTGTTTGTCAATAAGGCTGCAAGCAGAATGGGAAAACATGAAAGCCCCAAATACATTGCAGTGAACACTGTGCTCTTCGTTGATGAAGAACAAGAACAGGCAAATTCCATTTTTAAAACTGAGTTATGACGATTAAGAGCACTAACACAGGAGCACGTCCTGCAGACAGGAGCTTCTTCAGTAAACCAGCTGAAATGTTTACTTCTGGGTGCACCATGATGAAAATCAAAATATTTGTCTTCTTCTTCTTCTTTTTGACACAACAGACAAAATAAACTCTGTCAGACACACTATATCATGGCATAATCAGTCTAGCACAACAGTGGTACTACCTTTGCAGTACACAAAGAAGCATTGCTGTCACTGCTGGCTCTCTTAGATACAGATGTCAACATGTTCATTAATCATCAAGAAAACAGTTGTATGTACAATTTTGCCTCTAATTACTTATACATTAAAAAGTTATAATTGTAATAAATTGTAAGAGTTACATTCACATGCAGGTTTTTTTTTCAGATTCCATTGTCATTACAATTGTCAACTTCCAATAATCGAAAACATTGTATTTAAGTTCAAATAATTGTAAATATATATGACAAACTTATATTCGTCCATTTATTTTTATGGACACATTTTTACATATTATCTCTACCTGAGCATCCCAGAAGTGTGGTTATTGCTGGGACATGTTTGTTATGCAAACTAGAAATCATAATGCAGCTAAGCAGTACAGCAGGCCCACAGCCAATCACAGCATTCTGACTTGAGTCTGGGAATGTCTCAACTTTCTTAAATCACCCAAAACCACACATACATGTTAAAAATGATTTATATTTGGTTGAAGGTAGGACAATATTTCCTGTCCCCTTCATATTGATTATTTTGATGCAGTTCTTTACACTGTTGAAATTGTTTTAAATACAACTTAGCTGTCACAGATATCCTGGCAATGGATGATGTTCAGTTCGATTGAGTTCAGGTTCCAAATGTACCTACTGGCGATGAGTAAAGCAGAAACACAGGAGCACTTCTGGCAGTAGATCAGAGTCTCTGAAGATCACTGATGAACTGGGTCTGAGATGCTCACATTTATCACAGTGGCAAAGAGGAATAGAAACAATGTCTGAATTGAAGGTGGTTAGAATACTAGGAATACTGAGCAAGGAAGTGAAGAACAAAACACAATCTAAAACTACACACAGAAAGAAAGTGATCTTTAGGATATTGTTTATTACATTACAAATCCTCGATGTACAAACCAGATGGTAGCTATGGGTAGAGCTGCCTAAAACAGTTGTGGATATATCTGCCCTTGGAATGAATTCAGTCTTCCTGTGACTAGTTATAAAATATAAAGAAAGGCATGATAGACACCCGAGTGCACAAGAGTGGTGGGAAACACAACATGCTCCTCTTGAATTGATTTACCCTATTAGTCCAGGACCTAGATAAGCAATTGACTTTACTCAAGGTTTAACGCTGCAAGAATCAATATACTGAAATCAGAGTTAGCATCCATTCAAAGGAACACATGAGCCTCGCCAGTACAAAGACGATACATCTTGGGGTCCACTTAAGAGGAAAAAAGCACCTTCAGACAATTTAATGTTTTGGTGCTATATAAATAAAATTGCATTCAATTGAATTCAATGCATCGACTAAAGCAAATAGCCTATAGTCTGTTCCCAGAATAATTGTACGTAAAGCCAAAATATTTGCTGAAACATTTACCATTTCATAAGTAGAAAAAAAAGTTGGAATTAAAACATTCTACATTTGCTATTTGAGATTAATCATCAACTATTTAGATATAAAAACAATGCCTGTGATGAACAATCATTTGCTTTTGCCAAAATTGCACACAAAAAAGAGTTGATGGCACAAATTGTGGTTGAAATTTGTTTGTATGTTCACAGTTGTGTAGAAGATAATCCATCCAATAGTCTCAGAGTTTGGGCAAGTAAGGACCTTTTCTTACAATGAGCAGGACACAGCACTGCATGATCTCCAACACATCTTTTTACTCTGCACAGATCATTAAATGAAAACCATGAATCCATGAATACAGATTAAGATTTTTTGCTGAGATTGAGTAATCCAACAGATCTAGCTAATGTACAGAGCAATAATCTTAAATACAATCAGGCCTTGCCGTCCTAAAATGTAGAAGGGCGCTCTTTTCAAGTCCAGTGGTATGATGATGACCCCTGGCTGGAATATTCTCCACAGAATGATGCCATGCTCAAAGAAATTGCAGTATTTAAGTTATGTATTACTATTAATAAAGACCCTGTTCTTCTCAGTTCTCCATACAGTCTGTGTGATTTTTTTTGCGGGTGGGGGTTCCCTTTTTTCAGGTCAGAGCAATGGCGTAAAGTAAAGAGGTAAAACTAGTGAAGTGAAAGTAAAACTAAACAAGGCATCAGTTGGCACAACGTAGGGCAGGGGCCTTCATGCTCCAGAGCTCATGGGAAATTTGTAATTCCTTAAGTATGTTTCTGTCATGTAAGTTTTTCCTGTAGTAACATGTTACGTGGGGAACAGTATGGATTGTGCGCCCTGCTTTGTTCTTGTTTATGGTTATTGTTAGTTTAAACGTTGTTTACCCGGGTGGGTTTAGTTTAAAGTAAGTATTTTACTTTGTTTGTATTATAGTTCTAAACTTTGGCGTCTACGCCTGTCAATCCATGCCAGTGGGCGTTGCCCTATTAAAAAGTACAAAGTTCACCCACCTTCAGAGATCCTTTACCCACTGGATCTATGCAAAACATGTATTTCTTGCCCCTCCCATCAAACTCCTTCCCTTCCATGCCAAAACAAAAAAAGAAAGAAAAGATTGATATTGAAAAGGCACAGCAGAATAAACAAAAACACATCAAAACATCTTTTCAGTGCCCAAAGTTAATTTGAATACTAATGTATTAATGCCAATATTCTGTTATTTAGTTAATTTATTTATTTTATCAATGTCGATTTAGTTTTTTTTCAATGCCAAACTTGAAGTCTCTGTTTAAGCTCCTTAGCCACATATTGTATCAAGATATGAATGTTTGAAAGTTAACGCACAAGTCGAGTGAATAGTCAAGATGAAGGAGCCACATCAGTGCAAAGCAGTCGCTTTACTGACCAACGAGGGCAGGAAGGCAAAGCAAGTCCCACAGACCTGCTGGAGGAGCACCAATCAGGACCAAACTATGGCTATGGTTCAAGTTCACTTCGCCTAGTAAGATAGCATGCTTTAAAGTCCAGAGATGATTACTGGGGGCATGTTCTTGTTCATTTTTATTTCACATTTTTATTTCACCTGAACACCATGAGCCCATACATGTACTGTATGATGTTCCCTGAACACCACGTTTCACAAAAATATGCCTTAATTATTGTTCAAAAATTAAACATAGTGTCCTCATAATGAAAACATGTAATATGATACCTATTTTTATCAAGACAAGAAAGTATGAAAATATGCAACAAATCGACTGAGGCTCAGACCGGTGTCATTTTAGATGTGCTTCCTTATGTAGCCACTAGAGTGCAGTAGGGTATTGTTGTGACTTCACGGAATCATAGTGGGAGTGTCTTTACCGCAACAAGACCAGGAAGCAGGGCTCTTACCCATAGACATATATATAGACATATATATTCATCTATAGACATATATATGTCTATGCTCCTTACCTGTCAAATTGCATAGGTTTCTCACGGATTTAAAGCTGGCCACCTGGTTTGAAGAAGTTGGGCTATTCTATTCTTCTGGTAAAGACATTCTTATTTATATAATAACGTTATGTTGTTGTATCGACTGACAGCATAATACGTGCAATTGGCCTATTTGTGGTGTGCATGAAGTGGGCGAACTCGGTTATGAGTTGGGGCTAGTTTGTCTGACGTTATATTGCTGAATGTTTACACATCTTACTTACTCCTTTACTCTTGAGTGATAAGATTAATAACGACACAGTGTTATTTTATTTGATCGTATCTCTTTCTTCCGAATCTGACTGTGATTGTGACTATTTCTGTGCAGAACAATGGCTGTTTTCACGAACTGCGTCGTGGTTTTGGAACTGAAGAATTTGCCTTTCAAGGAGAAGCAGAAAGTCCGTTTGGCCGTTACAGACAACGGGGGCAGCCTGTCCTATGTGGTCAACAAGCAGGTCCGTTCACTTTCTGTGGCCATACAAACAAAACGGCTGTGTAACGTGTTAACCCCCCGTCATAACGTGGACATAAACATATCATAACCTGGATATAAACAAGCAGGACCTATGTCGTGGCTTGTGCCATACAGGCGTACTGTCTTTTTCATCATGATTAGTAATTGTTGTGAAACTTCATGTGTGGGATGCCAAATCAGCCAATGAAGCACGCTGTTATGTTATCAAAACTTCTTGCCATGACAGTTATTAGTAATGAGCATTGTCATTACTGGAAATAATACGTCTAATACAGACTTCAACCACCTGTTGTATGTTTGTATGTATGTTTATACTTCTGTTGTTGTTTTGACAATTTAAACAGTGTAAAGTCTTCTAACTGTCAAAAAAGTGAATATCTTAACAATCTGTCTGTAATTTTCCTGTCTGTCTGCACATCTGTCTATCTCTCCTATCTCTTACCTTACAGTGTAGTTTCATAGTGGTGAGCAGCCTGGGGAATCTGAGCAGCAACCGGCAGCAGAGTGCTCAGAAGCACCAGGTCCCTGTGGTGGGCCTGGGGTACGTGCAGGCCTGCCTGGAGAAGAAGGCCCTCCTACCTGCATTAGAGCATGTCCTGGTCTCAGTGACCCCCACACCCTACCCAGCACCCTCCATCCAACCAGGTATGCCACAGTCAGGCTTAAACTCTCTTTGCAGTGCGTGCTGTATGCCATAGCCAGGGCATCGCTCTTCGCTTAAACTCTCTTTGCAGTGCGTGCTGTATGAACAGTCAGGCTTAAACTCTCTTTGCAGTGCACACTGTATGAGCAGTCAGGCTTAAACTCTCTTTGCGGTGCACAGTGTATGAGCAGTCAGGCTTGGCAGGGCCAGAGTACGGAGGGATGCATTTGCTCTGGGATTGTTTTCTAAAAGCGCATTATTATTTGTTTAGGGGGAAGTCTTTGTATTGCCAGTAAGCGGCCTGGGGGGATGTGGTCGACTTGAAACGGACAGCTTGGTCACATTTCAATTCCATTTTATAGAAATCAAAGCAGAAAATCACAAAGAGGAAAGATTTGATGGTTCATCTCACTTCTGGGTGTGAGGTATGCATATTTACAAGGTTAACCGTCTCTCTTTTGCCTTGTTCATGACTTGAGCTTTAAACGAATCGACTCCATAACTGCACCCAATCTGAATCCAATGGAATATTTCCTGGCTACAATGAATGCAGTTGCTGTGGGATGGCAGCTTGCAGCACCAGGAAAGAAAAGTCATATAATAACATATTATAAAGATAAACATAAAGATATTAATATTAAACAACAACCAGTAATGTCTCTCACTCTTCTCTCTGAGAGACATAATATGCCTTCTCTCTCCTGTCTGTGCAAGTCACACTGCAGTTTAATATAGGGCTAGAAGATCATGCCAAGATCATGCTAAGACCATGCCAAGACCATGCCAAGACCATGCTAAGACCATACTAAGACCATACTAAGACCATGCTAAGACCATGCAACCTCTAGTTGTAGAAGATCTAGACTACTACCAGAGACATTGCTATTACGCAACTCTTATCATCTTAACCCACAAACTCTCCCTGTCACTCCCCTCCTGGCTTCTATCTGCACAGATACTGGGCATTCCTTGTGCATTGTGTTTGCACTCTGGCAGCCTGTTTATAAGAGGCTGTGACTGCTTTCTGTCACTGATTAATGTTTGCTGACAAAAGAACACAGTTTGAAGTAGTGATGATTGGGTTCACCAAGGGGGTGTGAGGGCCATGTGAGTGAGTGTGTTTGCTGACTTGCTGCTTACACTTTTTCTCAGGTGATTTCATTCACGCTTTCTGGATGGAAGTCATTTTTTTGTGTTCAGATGCATGATTTATGTGTGTGTGTGTGTGTGTGTGTGTGTGTGTGTGTGTGTGTGTGTGTGTGTGTGTGTGTGTGTGTGTGTGTGTGTGTGTGTGTGTGAGAGAGAGAGAGAGAGAATGTACAGTTACAGTATATTAGTGTATAATTCAGTATAACCGAAGGAGGCCACATAATGCTAGGGCTCGTTGCCATTACATTATGACGTCACAGTTGTTATGTTCTGTCGGTAGTGAGACAGCTGACATCTCAGGAGAAGTTCAAAGTTCAAGATCCAACCAAGAGTGAAAGAGTGCAAAATCAGGTCAAGAATGACTCCAACTATGTCTACAACCATCGGTGAGTGCTGCCTGCATCTCTTGACACGTTTAAGGTGGGATGGAACTGGGAGATGTTTTACTGCAAATAAAGTTTTTCAGCAGCAGGTTTTCTTATTAGAGAAATTGGAATGGATTGTCCCTAATGTAATGAAGAGAGAACAAATGTTCAGAAAATTATTTTCTCATCGATGTTGCTTAAAAGGTCCCCACAGAAACACAGCTGGTCCCAGCTTCCCCTCAGTGTGTGTTTTGCAGTGCAGTGTTGGTGTTTGTTCCTCTACCTGTACTGAACACTTCTTCCGTGTAGGATCTACACTGAACATGACAAAGGCCTCCCCACGTATCCCTCACACTTCCAGG
>NC_045153.1:12713124-12793124 GCF_900700415.2 Clupea harengus
GTAATTGGGGAGGTATAGTAAACTCAATAGGCCTTAAACGATGTGAAGCATGTGATTAGGGGAAGGTATTAGTAACTCACGAAGGGACAGGGCCTCAATGACCCATAATTACATCTGTAAGCTAAAGGAGGGGTGTGTGCGTGTGTGTGTGTGTCTGTGTGTGTGTTTGTCTGTGTGTGTTTGTGGTGAGGTTTTGTAGTGACCATAATGACGTCTATAAGCTAAATGTGTGTTTGTGGTGTGTGCGTGTTGTGTTCATTTATGTTTGTGTGTGTGTGTGTGTGTGTGTGTAATCTAGTGTTTGCAGTTGGTTTCTCTCGCTTTAAGTGGCATTAAAGGACAAATAATGTTGTTGGAAAAAAACAAGTACCTTGTGCGTTACAGCATTGCCACACAGAGGGCACTTATCTCCCAGTGTTGCTGATATGGTTACGGTGGCATCTCCGTTCCTCGGGTTCACCCGTGTGTTGTGCTGTGTGTGTCCCTCAGGTGAAGGAGAAGGAGCAGGCCCGTAAAGAGTACAAACAGGCCATAGCGAAGGGCCACGGGGCTTACCTGATGGACCAGGACGCACCTGTATGTGATCACACACATGAACTCTACCATACTCCCTCATCCACATAGACATTGCTCAGATATGTAGTGTTCAATTGTGTTTGTTTATATAGAATCAATAATAAATCATATTTGACTCAAGGCACTTTATAGAGCCCAAGGCCTGAACTCCCCTAAAGCATGTGTCAATGGGACGGTGGCAAGGAAAAACTCCCTTTTGACAGGAAGAAACCATGAGCGAAACCCAATTAAAAAATGTGTCATATGATTTCAATTAACCTGGAAATGTTTCAAAATAATCAAAGTTATAGTGAAAGCATGATGTTGAAGGAACAGCTCCATACGTAGAGTGTAATAATATTTAGCTGATGTTGAAGTTTGGAGATTTGGACACCCTGACAGTTTGGAGAAGTTAGGACACTTGATATCTGTCAGTGTAATCGGCCATTTTTGATGATGTCCTAACTGTGCGCCCCGTCAGGACGTGTTCACCATCAGCGTGGGGAACCTTCCTCCCGGCGCCACCGTCCTCATCAAGGTCACCTTCATCTCCGAGCTGATGGTGAAGGCCCGACTCCATCTTCTTCCAGTTGCCTGGTAGCGTGGCGCCCTGGCAACAGAGTTCTGCACTCAATGAGAGGACACAGGTAGGAGGAGCATCCCCTGATTGACAGCTGTCATCAGTGTTCGATCGATTCAGTGGTCATGGTTTGTGCATTATTTGTGAGTTTCGTCAGTTGAATTGTTGTAATGAAATTAAACTATGTGTTTGACAGGATACAGTGGAGAAGGTGTGTGTGAGTGAACTCAATGGGTAAGGGTTTTCATCTGGTTCACATATCTTTACTTAACATTCCAGTGGAGTTATTTATCCTAATCATATTCATTCTTCATTCTCATGTATTGTAATTTGTCATCAATACCTCTGTATTATAATGTATTATAAATAAAAATGTGTTTATATTGTGCTGTTATATAATTTGATGTGCACCTCCTCACTGGTTCCCCATAGGGAGTTTACCCTCAGTTTGTCCATTGAGATGCCTTATGAGATCACCAGTCTGCGCTGTGATACTCACCGCATTCAGACCAAGGTATATGCCCCTACATCATCCTACGCAGGCAACACAGTGAGCCATATCTTTCCCACTCTCTCCAGCACCTCTCTATCTTTAAGGAGCTCTTAAGGAGCCAACTCTTCAGAGAGCACCTCCTTTCCTATCTTGCACTTCCTCTCCCTTCCTCTTCCTCTCCTTATCCTTCCTCTAATGCTATCTCCTCTAACTAACTATCCTTAAGTAGTTACATTCCTGCACTTTTTATTACTTATGTAAAGTAGTTTTTATTGTTACACTAGGTCTCTATTGCTCGTAGCTCGAATGTTTTTTCCTTTGTGCGTCTCTTTGGATAAAAACGTCTGCTAAATGACTAAATGTAAATGTAAATGTAGCACCACACCAGCAGTGAGGGTGGAGGCCAAGGCTACCAATGTTGTGTTTAGGGCTAGGGTTTAGTGAACACTCAAGGGTTACTGTTGGAACTTGTCTGCAGTCGGATTTGTTTGTTGATGGACCCGTGTCTTGTTGCACCTTTTGATTGGATGGTGAGGGCGTTGACCACTAAGTGAGAGTTGACCACCGTGTTCTCTCCCGTGCGGCAGAGGACGGACTGCAAGGCGGTGGTTGGCACGTTGCCGGGGGAGACGCTGGGATCGGACGGGTTCCACCTCTACAATCACCACTGTCTGAGATGACATGCCCCGCATGTGGGTGGAGAAACACCCTGACAAGGACAGCCAGGTCAGACCCACACAAGCTCACAGTCCTTAACCAACGTTTGTAATTGAATGGTTCATAATAATACACAGATGCGTTCCGCCACAGTGCCTTCCTCAACGCATTACTCCAAAACGTGCCCCTGCATTTCAGATGTTCACAAGAACTTTACATTTCTTCCCCTTGATTCTCTTTCTGTTGTCTTATTCCATCTTTAGAGTCAAAAACACGTGTGTGTGTGTGTGTGTGTGTGTGGATAAGTAGTTTAAATTCACTACATTCAACTTGCCCCTTCATTTAAGTTTTTATAGTATCCCTCTCTCTTATCTTTGTTTTGGCAAAAGTAGGTATCTCACACACACACACACACACACACACACACACACACACACACACACCCAGACTGCACCTCTCTCCCTAGGCCTGTATGCTGGTGTTTTACCCAAACTGCACCTCTCTCCCTAGGCCTGTATGCTGGTGTTTTACCCAGACTTTGAGACGCCCAGAGGGCGGGTGAGGAGCCCAGCCCTGGCCTGGCTGCCGGGTGGAGGAGTGTGCTCCTGCTGGACTCCTCCGAGTCGATGCGGGGGGCCCTGCTGAATGCCCGCCAGATCGCCCTGCAGCTCCTCAGCAAACTGGACAAAAAATCAAGATCACATTATGTTATTTGTACAGGGGTACTGATGATCACTGAAGCAAGCCACAATTATTACAACAAAGGATAACTTTTTGGAGACATTTTTGAGAAATATGCTACAATTGCACTGAATAGTCTTTGTAAGTTTTTTTTTTAAAGCTGATTGATTTTAAAAACAATTGTTTTTTTTGCAGAACAAAGCGATGCCTTCATGTTTCCAAAGTTCTTGGGATGCGCTTGAACCAGCCAAGAAGTTCATCAGGGTGGGCCTTGACTCTGTGTTACCAATGTCTTTCAGGAGTTCACATGAAATAACAGTCTGAGCTGTTCAGTGGTTGGACTGGTATGACAGTGAATCAAGAATTTGGATTTGACATATTTGGCATTCACCAGTTGTGTTACACCGTCTGCAACGTCTCAAAAGTGGATAAACGGTAGTTTCAGCTTACACAGCTCAATTTATTCCCTGTGCTATTGGGTTGGGGACTTCCCACAGTGGCCAAACCTCTTAATGCCACATGCAAGTAATCATACCCAGCAACACAAGCTATGTATGATAAACTAGGGCTGTCAATAGATTTGAAATGAAATTAATCGCGATTAAAAGTTTGTTTTTCTTCTTAAGACTAAATCTTATAAATAAACGAATAATCACTTCAGACAGCGTGTATTTTAGACACGTTTTTTAATTGTATTTTTTTTTTAAACACAATGGTGCCCCTCCACGGTAAATCGTAAATTTTCCCCAGAAGCAATTCTTCCTCAATCAGCCCACTGTCCTTAAGTATGTGATGGCCCACAGTCACCGGCAACCCAAATGGTAACCTTTTCACGGACTGGTCTAGTTATTTTCCTAGAGAAGTCGTGGAGTGTGGGTTGGCGATCATCTAACCTGGGACTGCTTTCTGTTGGGTGCTTTGCATTAAGGTGATAACTTCAAGACAAGCTGCTTCTGTGATAGCTAAATTCAGCTTGACAAATGCTACATACAACTTTAGTTTTGTCGATTGTTCCGTCATTTTGGCTCTTAAACAGAGACTTTTTCGCCCAACAATCCCTCAGCTCTCTTCATCTTCAACTACCGCAGTGGTTCTTAAACTTTTTCTGTCATTCCCCACTTTGAACAAGGGGGGCTTTTAAAGCCCCACCTGTCCCTCATCGCTCCCATAAAATGGTAGACCAAGCCCCCTACTTACGGGCTACATTGCCCGAGGGGACACAGGTTCAAGTCTGGCCTGATGTCATTTCCCAATCCTCTCCCCACCTCTTCTCCGCCTCGCTTCCTGTCATAACTTCATGTTCTATCCAAATTAAGGCATTAAAAAAAATGTAAAGTTGCGTCAATTGCATTAAAATATTTTATCTCGTTAATCGCGGCCGCATTAATCGCATAGATTCACGCGTTAAAGTTGACAGCCCTAATTATAACACATCAGTGTGCACCATAGCCACCATCCCAATACTTAGCAACACTTAAAAACAACAGCAAAGAGATGTCTTTGTGAGCTCTTCATCTTGGTTGTAAAGTGGGCACCTTCTTTTTGTGTATCAGCAAGTTTGTGTCCTGCTGCTCTTATCATTAGATCTCCTTACCAGTGGGGGGCAGCACTGAGCTGTGGAGGCCCCTGCGCAGCCTCAGTCTGCTGCCACCCTCCCGAGGCACCAGGAGCCTGGTGCTGCTGTCTGACGGCCACGTGCACAACCCCGCCCTCACCCTGGAGCTGGCCCGCAGCAACGCCGCCCACACGCGCCTCTTCATCTGTGGCCTCAGGTGAGCTCTCCAGCACTGCGACTGGACGACCAGCTACCGGGGGCTTGAATGAACATCATTTAAAACATTTGTGTGTGTGTGTTTGTGTTTGTGGTGTGTGCATGTGTTCATCTATGTTTGTGTGTGTGTGTGTGTGTGTGTGTACCTGGTTGGTGTGTTTGTTTCCACAGTAAAACTGCCAACAGACATATGCTGCGAGCTCTAGCCCAGGCAGGTGGGGGGCCTACGAGTTCTTTGACACAAAGACCCCGACCACATGGCAGAAAACGGACTAACAAAGTCTCCACTCCACACCCCGTCAATACCAAAAGGACAATGCTGGAGCTTGGAGCTAAATGCGAATTGCCTCCCAGTAGAAAGGTGGCTTTGAGAGACAGGTGTGCTTAAAGGTGCATGTCAGGTGTCAGCTGTGTTACTGCAGTGCTGTTGTGTCACCTGGCAGGTGGAGTCACAGGTGAGGCGCGTTGACCGTCTCCAGGCTGCAGCTCGGTGGCGGTGAAGTGGCAGCTGTTCAACCCAACAGCGCCCCCCTCCTGTTCAGGCCCTGCGCAGCTCCAACGCCTCTTCAGCAACTGCAACACCTTGGTCTACGGCTTCGTACCCCACTGCACACAGGTAGAGTAACGAGAGAAAGGCTTCATACCCCACTGCACACAGGTAGAGTAACGTGGGTATAGAGCGAGGGGTGTCAGTGTTAGGGTACGAGTAATGTGTTGTGTTTAAGTCTCTACTTTTCAAAGTGAAGGACAGTTCTCTCTCACTCTCTCTCTCTCGGCCTGTCTGTTATAAAATTACTACATGTTCTGATTAATTCTGAGGATAGTTGCTCCATGTTTGAAACGTTAATGCCTTTGGTCTTCATGCATCTCACCTCTGCAGGCTGCTCTCTATGGAGACCTGTGTGGGAAAGAGATTAAGACCATGGTGTCCACCACAGAACTGCAGAAGAGTAAGGGCACGGTATGAACACCTACGGATTATTGCTAATCTAAAACATTACAGAACCTGGGTCCAACTGAATCTCTGTAGTAGGAGTCTGTTAGATGTCTTGGGTCCAACTGAATCTCTGTAGTAGGAGTCTGTTAGATGTCTTGGGTCCTACTGAATCTCTGTAGAAGGTGTCTGTTAGATGTCTTGGGTCCTACTGAATCTCTGTAGGAGGTGTCTGTTAGATATCTTGTAGATAACCTGCTCTCATACATTAAGTTAGATCGATGTTAGCTTTTTTGCCGGTTAAAGCTGGTGTGATAAATTTCAAATGTATAGATTTAGTTTCTATTAATTCTCTCTCTCTCTCTGTGTGTTGGTCTCTAGCTCCTTCACAAGCTCACAGCAAGAGCAGTTATTAGAGATTATGAGGATGGTATTCTTCACATGGATGAAGCTGAACACGAGGTGCGTCAGTATGTCTGTGTGTGTGTGTGTGTGTGTGTGTGTGTGTGTGTGTGTGTGTGTGTCTCAGTGTGTGTATGTGGAGACTTTCATGTGTGATAATACATGTGTGTGTATTTTGGTGTTGATTTTCTAGTTGTGCTGTGACATGTTATTTTGGTGTAGACATTCTAGTTGTGTTGTGATGTGATTTTGGTGTTGACGTTCTAGTTGTGTTGTGATGTTATTTTGGTCACGTTCTAGTTGTGTTCCAACGTGCTGTGTTGACGTTCTAGTTGTGTTCCATCGTGCTGTGTTGACGTTCTAGTTGTGTTCCATCGTGCTGTGTTGACGTTCTAGTTGTGTTCAATCGTGCTGTGTTATGATGAATCTCTGCTGAGGGTGGGTCTCTGTTCTAATTCTCGTAGGGAAAGAAAGCCCAGATGAAGTCCTTCATCGTTGAGCTCAGCAAAGAGTTCTCCATCCTCTCCCAGTTCACCAGCTTTGTGGCCATTGAGGAGAGGGTATGTATTCTCTTGACCTCACAGAGAAAGGTCAAGGGTCAAAGGTTAAAAGCACGTACATATGGTTACTTCCCATTCACTCCATCTGAGGTTATTGAAAAAAACCCTAGGCAGCCAATTCATTACAGTATGCTAATAAGTGAACTAAAAGAAAAAAAATAATTATAATATATAGTCTACATATAATAATATTGTGGGAATGTGCAGAATAATATCTTCCTTCATGTCTGCAACAACAGCAAATGTATGTATATTTTATGTAAAAATAGTTTTCACACGTTTTTCACACCACAAAACTGTGAGCCCCAAGTGAAGTCATTCATGTCCCTGCCTCATTCTAGGATGCCACGAAGCCTGATGAGGGGTTCACAGACATCCCCAAACTGATTGCAGAAGAGGATGTTGACCTGTTACCTTATATGGGCTGGGAAGATGAAGAGGAGAGAGGGGAGGAGTACGAAGAGACATACGAGGTAGATGTGTGTGAGTGAAATAGACAGAAATGTTTTTAAAAGCTCCTAAACACATAAAAGGTCTTCACTTGGGTCCTACCTTTGCTTAGCTTGCTACACACTGGTTCAGTAATCTAGTGGCCCGGGTTCAATCCCTTACTTCGGCTGACATTGACATGTTATTTTGGTGTTGATGTTCTGGTTGTGTTGGACATGTTATTTTGGTGTTGATGTTCCTAGTTGTGTTCTGACATGCATGTGAAGATGGAGGAGGAAGATACATACGAGGTTGGTGTTGACGAAGATACATGTTAGTTGGTGTTGACGTTGTAGTTGTGCTGTGACATGTTATTTTGTTTTTCGTGTTGATGTTCTAGTTGCGTGGTCGCAGACTGCTATGTGAAGTGACGGAGGAAGATGTATTGGTAGGTGTGGTGGGAGTGAAAATGGACAGAAATGTTTTTAAAGCTCCTGAACACATAAAGATCTTCAGCAGAAAGAGAGGATAAGATAGTTATTGTGTTTTATTAAAATGAATTAAAAGCAAAACTAAGATTATAGGTTTCCACTTTAGTTTGGCAATTCCTCTGGTAGTTGGGCAGTAAGGCCACGTTCACACTAATACATTTTCATGTAGAATTTTTAGAATGAAAATGATCTCCGACCAGACGAGCGTTTTAGCTCCATATCAGAAATCATCTCTGTCCATAATTACACACCTAAAAACAGAAAAAACACCCTCCAGAAAAAGTGACAAATCAGGGAAAGGCAGGTTGTGATTGACAAGACCCAGTCAGGAAGCGAATGTAAGGGGTCTTCATCATCGTTTCCAAAAGTGTTTTTGCCGGTCCACGCTAAAACGAAACCCCAGAGTTTTCAAACTTAAAGCGCGGCCAGCAGCGTTTCCAAAAATCTCCATTTAAGGGACACAAGCACTCCAGAGAAGCGGGAACCAGGATGTAAACATTCACTGTGGCAGTGTGCTGATTGACTGAGGAGAATGACAGATGGATGGATGCACGCCGGGCATAAGCTTAGCAAAAGTGATGCGTTTTCAAACTAAAACGTATTGGTGTGGATGTAGCCTAAGTGTTTAAGTTTACTGGTGCTGGCATTCCAGTGATACACTGTCTTTATGATTCTCTAGGTAGGATATTCATCTCCCGCTTACTTCCCACCATCCCTATGTATTGGTTCAGGTTCCCTAGAGACACTGAGGGCCTCATTTACTAACAGGATTGCCCGTTTCAGGCGTAAAATAGCGGGTAAAAACCTAAAACCGTATTTACAAAGGTGCCGCACTTTAGATTACTGCTGCTGGAGGGTATAAGGGAAAGTGGGTGTTCGTCGCAACGACATGGGAGGAGATGCGTAAAGTGCGCCTAATTATGTATTAGTAACGAAACAAGAGGTGTTTCAGCATGACATATCAGCTGCTAAATGAAAACTATGTGCCTGCGAGAAATGTGAAAAATACGAACATCATAAATGTTATTTTTTTTTTATGTTTATATTTGATATATCATTTAATAATAGGCATATACAAAATTGTCCCACCAGCTAGCTGTTCGGTCACGCTTTACCCAGAATCGCAGCTCATTATGTATGGAGGTTTACTTTAAACCGTCATTTTCAACCATAAGTTCAAGCAAACCGAGACCGTCTGACACAATTCGTTGTCCCTTGCCCTGACTACGCTAAAACTCCCAATTTTCAAATGTATGTTGACGAGGGCAGCATTTTTGTAAAAGGCCATGGTTTTTCAGTGGTTGAGACATGCCGCCGTTTCCAAAAGTAGGGGATTGTCGTGTATTCCTACCAGACTCTTAACGGGATGCTATGGAGCAGTTAACCTGGCCTATTAACTAGTTATCATCTAGTATTAGGGACCAATAACAGTTTGCAGTTGCCCTGTGTGCGATTAACTCATGTTAATATGTGTGAATATTAACTTGTGAACATAAACTCGTTAATATAAGCTGCACAGGCACCCTGAGGGTAACCATAGCAACCAAGAAAACTCAATGTTCGCTGAAAAGTTTATTTCCAAAAATCAGCTCACTAATAAAAGACAGTCTTGATTCAAAGTGATCAAACTTTAATGTAGACAGAAGGGCTAAACAGAGAAATATTTATGAGTTTCTATATTTACCTGGGTTAGTTTGCTGTAACCTCGTGAACCAAAAGCTCTAATTCTAATTTTAGCTTATCATCCATGGTGGAACACGCAGGCTCTTTTTTCCCTATTTTAGCGGAGCGCTAAATAACACTAATGGGCGGTGTTAGGCGCAGATGACGCGACAAGGGTTCTTGTTTGGTAAATAGGATGCAAAATACCGTGCGCTTTATGCGGTTTGGCAAAGGCGCTGATTGCGCTGCGGTCGCAATGTTAGTAAATGAGGCCCTGAGAGTCAACAATCAATCTGACCTGAATTCAATTAATTATGATTCACTGTAACTTTACCTGAGATCCTTCAAATTGTGTGAGAATTATTCATATAAAATTCAAATCAAAATCATATTCAGTTCAATTGAAGTTCATCAATGTCTGGAGCAGTCTGCGGTCTGTGCTATCTACAGTTTTTCAATCCATTGAATAGTCAGTATAAAAAGAGTCCCACAGGGATTAAAATCACCCCTCTCTTGTTTTCAGGCCTTGGATGAATGTAACTACCGTTCTATGGCCCTTCTAAGGTGTTTGACGGATGACTCCCTTGTGGATTCTATCTTTGGGTTCCTAGGTGCCCCCTGCGTAGAAAGTGAAGAAGTGTATGATGACTTTTCTTCAATGTTCGTTCCGGAAGACCCAAGTCTTGAGAGGTGTGCTCCTCTCCTCGAGGAGTCCTCCGTCTGGAAGATGGCAGGAAAATCATTAGTACTGGGGCATGGAAGTCCTGTAGCAAATTCAGTCAGTGGTGCCGCCTCTACTCTTACCCCTGCTCCTACTGTTACCCGTGCTCCTACTCTTGTCCCTGTCTGTGCCCCTTTCCCTCCCCTCGCCATTGCCCATGCCTCTCCCTATACTCTCCCTATCATTGGTTCTGCCCGTGCTTCTCCTGGCCGTGCTCCTGCCTCTGATTCTGCTCCTGCCGGTGCTCCTGCTGCTCCTCCTCCTCCGTCTGCAACATTTTCTGGTCCTACCCCAGACCCTCCCCCTCCTGGCGTGTTTCGTTCTCGGCGCTCTAGTGGTATCGGTTTTGGAGGTGCAGCTCCTTCTCCTGCTCCTGGTCCCCGAAAGTTACAAGGAGGGTTCAAGAAAGGCTTTACTGCCCGTGCTCCTACTCTTGCCCATGCCCCTGACCTTGGTCTTGCTCAATCCAGTGCTCTTGCCCATGCTACCGGTGCTTTTGGCCATGCTTCTGCTCCTGCTCCTGCTCCTGCTCCTGCTCCTGCTCCTGCTCCTGCTCCGATCTTCTCCGGTCCTACCCCAGCCCCTCCCCCTCCTGTCTTGTTTGGTGCTCAGCGCTTTGATAGTTTCAGTTTTGAAGGTGGAGCTACTTTTTCTTCTCCTGCCCAGTCTTTTCGCATGCAGCAGCAAGGCACACTCCACTCCTCTCAGCAGCATGGACCTTATCGGGCTTTTTCAAGCTCCTCCATGCCTCCTCCTCCTCTTCCTCCTCCTCAATCCTCTCTGTACCTCTCTGCTGCTCCTCCTCCTCCTCAAACCTCTCAGCAACTCTCTGCTCTTGCTTTGGGCTCCCCCTGGCTGCCAGAAAAGTCTTTTTTGGACTGTCTCTCCGCTCCGTCAGATATCTCAGATATCATCTGTGCTCCTTCTCCTCCTCCCGTTGTCTATGGGGCTGCTACTCGTGCTGTTGCACGGAGATCCGGTGAAATGTCCAAATGTCGGTCAACCTTCTCCAGGCATGCTGCCCCTTCTCCTCCTCCTTCTCCTCCTCCCGTTGCCTATCGGGCAGCACGGAGATTGGTGGGCCGGTCCATGTCAGTAGACGCCGCAGGTCGTGACGGCTATCCCACTCCTGACCCACCTCCCAGCATGAGTCATCCTGTCATCGATCGTGAGACGAAAGCGAAGAAAAGCGTGACGGATATTTCACCTAATCGGATGCCGCTTTCAATCTCTGAGCCACGATTTATGAAAATGGGGATGCCACGGTAAAGGAATATATACATTTGCTTTTCTGTCATTTCCCTAGTCTTTATCTGTGCACGCTAAAAAACAGTAGCTACCCCACAAGGAGAGGCTTTGCACTGGATACTTTTTTGACAGCATGTTGTGTTTTGGGTGTGTGAACACTCGTTATAAAACACGAGAGCCATAGACAGCACACTCAGGAGTCTATAAAACATGAGAGCACACTCGGGAGTCTATAAAACATGTGAGCACACTCAGGAGTCTATAAAACATGAGAGCACACTCAGGAGTCTGTAAAACTGATGGGTTCTCCATTGCAGGAAGGGCGACGGCTTCATGGGCAGAGCATCATGGGAGAGACTGGCATGTCTTCAGAGCCCAGTAAGATGCCTGCTCTTCAAACATCATCCATCAGTTACAATGCAAACAGATAGTATACCTATGACTCAATATGAAATGGCTACCTCTTCATATTTCGGTTGTCATCAATTTCATGACACTATCCTAAATTCTGTGTGTATTCGTTTGCCGCCTTCTTTCCTTACTTCCCTCCTGCCTCGTTAGGAGGGATACTGGGAATGCACTGAGGCAGTGGGATATCTCCTCGGTGTGGATTTGAACTTCTTTGGCGGAGTTTTCCTGAAAGAAAAGGGCATCGCGTCTCTGGGTGAGAACATACCCCTGTTGTGCACACACTACACAGAACATTTCAAGTCATATTTAAGGCTTCACTGATGAAGTCTGTTTTGCACCCGGTATGAAAATGTCCACGTAACAAACATTACACTTCAGATGGGGGAGGCTTGAAGTTTTGCTCGTTCTCAACTATCATAGCTAGCCCACAAATATGGAGAAGACTCTTATACATTATTCATTTCTCATCTTTATTTGCATGTGAGAACTTTATTTAGATCTTGTTTTATTGCCTTTGCCCCATGGGTCCAAATGAAAGCAGGGATTTAAATGTGTGTTTATGTACGTGTTTGTTCATTCTCTCTCAGGACCCAAAGCGCACGCTGACATCCTGAGGCTGGTGTCCACCCTGCTGATCCTGCAGCTGGTGCGAGTGAAGAAGCTGGTCAAGGGAGAGCTGCTGCAGTCACTGTTCCGCCTCAGAGAACCTCCTCAATACAGGTGAGTGTGTGTGTGTGTGTGTGTGTGTGTGTGTGTGTGTGTGTGTGTGTGTGTGGTGTGTGCGGGTGTGTGTGTCAGAGAAAGAGAGAGAGAGAAAGAAAGAAAAACATCAACAATTGCAGAAGTACGTATTTATTTTATTTCCAACTCTTACTGTACATATATCTCTGTGCATTTTGTTGCATGTTGCCCACAGCTGTCCAGAGTGGGCGGCCCTGAAGAGAGCAGTGGACTGGGTGTGCTGGGCAGACAGGCAGTACCCGTGTGTGTGCAGCCGGCTGGAGTTCGGCCGCGACTGGGAGTCGTCCACCCGACAACTCCTGGGCTTTGACCGCCCGCACCCCCTCTCCCCCCTGACCCCCCTGCTGGAGAGGAACCGGCTCATACTGGCCTGCTAGACACAGACCCCCCCTCCCCGCCCTGCCCCACCTCTCATACTGGCCTGCTAGACACAGACCCCACCCTGCCTCTCATACTGGCCTTCTAGACACAGACCCCACCCTGCCTCTCATACTGGCCTGCTGTCTTTTTGAGTTTACTTGAAACTTTTCTGAATCTTGAAGATAATGCCTTAAAATTGCTTAGAAAAATAGATTTCTATTTCTTAAAGGTGGAGAGGCAGAAATGCATGTTTATTAAAGCAAATGCAGCACTATACCGTGTGAATCCATGCAAGCCTCATCTTGATCGCATTTGTATTCAATTCTTAGCCGACAGTTTTATCCAAACCACGATACAGTGATTATATTCTACCTTGTTGGAAGTAGCTTTACCGCTTATAAGTCTGAATAAAAGCATAACAAAGGTTTCTGGTCCACATTGTTTTTTTATTACAAGGTATTTAACATCAATGTGTGAAACTGAAAGCAGAAGAGAAAATGCCTTGCTGCTTACCAGGAGCGTACCTTAAAAAGCTAATGTGTCCTTCAAGCAGCCTAACTACAGAGTAATAGGACATACAATCCAATAGCAAGTATACAAACATTGCAATCACATGAAATATAAAAACAAAATCACTTCAGGTTTAGGGATGTAATTAATACAAATGTGTGTGTGCTCCAAAGAATTTAAATCAAAGATTCATAAATGATTCAAAAGAAATGGTGGAATGTCTGTACACAAGAAAAGGGATCACTGACCTCAATCTGCAGCCCAGTCCCACATGAAAGCCCCACTGTAATATCTGCAAACTATTCTCTTCTACGTATCCTACTACATGTTTTCACTATGAGGACACTCACATTTCTCTACCAGAAGAAAAGACAATGATAGATATTTTTTAACAATGATAGATAATTTTTGTCAAATTTGGCATATTTTTGAGAAACATGGTGTTCAGGGAACATCATACAGTACATATATGGGCTCCTTCATCTGGATTATCCAGTAACGCATCTTCCTCCACTGCCTCTGGTTCAGGTTGATACTGTGGCTGAACATCCACTCCAGGGCTAGGGGAATAGTGAATGTCAACCTGAAACTGAAAGCTTGGTCCTGGTTGGTTCTCAAGCTGGACTGTGGCGCTTCTTTTGCCTTCCTTCCCAGGTTTGGCAGTACAGATCATCGTCAGCGGGTCATTGATCCGCAGGGCTGTTTTTAACTCTCTGAACCTTTTTTCAGTAAAGACAGCTGCTTTCTTTTTAGCTAGTTCCTGTATCTGCCTTTCCACATCTTCTTCAATCTTTTCTGTAGGTGTCTATTAAGGAGTAACACATCGCGGGACTCTATTATGTCAGAATGATCCGACAAACAAGCCAAATAAGCCAAACAAGCCAAACAACAGTTTCTAGTCCCCCCTGCAGTCCCCTGTGCAGTCCCCCCTGCAGTCTCCTGTGCAGTCCCCTGTGCATTCCCCCCTGCAGTCCCCCTCCACCCCAGTAGGTTGTATGGTTGACAACAGCTATAGTTCATCCAATGGCAAGACCATAATGCCCAAAAGACAACACCACCCATAGTTAGAATCAAGCCGTACCCCTGCATAAACAGAAAGATAATATGAATTGTTTAAGCAACAATAAGTTGAGCTTTTGTCTAAAATAAGCACACTAAGTAGCCAAAAAACAACAGACTAATTTGAGCATGTCATGAAATCCTACCTAAAACATACCTAAAAATGGTTAAAAACTTGTGTAATGTTCTTTTAAAGATAGGTAAAATATCTTAACAAAGCCCTCTTAACCTCACTCTTCTATTTGACACTGTCTACATCAAGCCTCACAAGGACATACACACAGAAGTGACAAAGTGCTCTATATATCTTTGTACAGGCATTTAGAGTAAATGACAAATTTGTATTTAATTTACTGGCCATTCGATAATTTACTCCGGCATATGCTTACCAGTGAATCATTTCTATGAACAGGGTTTAGTTGATTTGGTTCATACAAAAGAGTTTCATTTTTGCAAACCATTCCAGCGATTTTTTGATAACAGGCATACCAGTCCCCATCAAGGAATGCAGCTGCCATCCAAAACAGCCCTGTCAACAGAAAACGAAGGAACTGCTCCACAACAAAACTGCACCGATTAAAGCGATTGTGGTTCAGGCTCTGATGATGAATACCAACAAGAATATGATAAATGGAGGCGCACAAATGTACATTATATTATGGAAGTAAAACTTGTATCCAGGAGAACAGGTGCAAAGGAAAGTCAGCTCAAATATGTACTTGAGGATGTAGAATATGACAAAGGCCACTAAGGCATTTGCAGCTGTGGATAAGACAGTGTTCAGATTTTCTGGAAGGGCCTGGGCAAGATGAGGCATTATGGATATATGAAGGTAAAGATGGTCTGTTTAAAGCAAGAGTTCCACTGAAGGTGATGTTCAGGCAGATGATGCTGTGATGCTGCAGATGGACAGATGACACTGGAAAAGGAGGAAACACTGTTGAGTTTCAGTGTGGAATTTGCTGTCATAGCAGATATGTGTTCCAGAAAATGTAGGATGTACAATTTTCTACTTGTTTCAACCGTACTGACTACGTCAAATGTCAGTTGGTGAGTCATTTATATAATACAAAATATATAAATGCTGCATTTAACTGTCTTGCTGCGTTATCAATGACTCTGTTCATGTTTTAAATGTTTACTAGATAATCATGTAGTGTGGGAAAAATGCCCTATTCTTAATTGTTTATAATGGCGTCTTGTAAAGTAATGCTACGTGGCTATTGGATGCTTTGAACAATAGGCCAATCTATTCCCATTACAATCTTCAACTACAAAAATAATTCAACAGTTACATTTTTCTGTCCATGTTCCAGGTCTAAATGAATGATGTATCTATTTTGAAAGTTGTGCTTTCCCAAAGAGCCCTACAACAGACTTGTTCAGCATCCTGGCAAGTAGTAAAAAGTAAATATTAACCTAATTAGCTGATTAGAGAGCATAGATGATTACTGTATCTCACGCTCATCAGCAATTTGGCAACTGCCATAACCATTCAGTTTTAAGTAATAGACACTGTGTTATTTAGAGTCCTGTGCTCACTTTTAGAGAATACCCCAGCATAACGCCCAAAAACATAGTATGTTGATAGTTCTGAACAGGAATCAGGAATAGTATATTTTTAGGATAAGAAGTCAGTTTCCCTCTGACAGCCCTCATATCTCACCTTAGTGTTACTTAAAAATTCATTAAATTAAAATAAAATAAATGTAAAAAAAAAAAAAAAAGAAATTCATTAATTTACTTTATGAACCCGATTTGATAGTGCCACTTTTTAGCCGAATGTTGCACAAAACCTCAGTTTCTGTTGTTTGGTTTGTTTGTGTTAAGATCCTCCAAACAAACTATTCATTTGAGATAAATAGTGGTAACACTCCAAAAATATGTGAAGGCATAACTAAGTTATTGCTGCACCCAAGATATAGATTACTTTTTTGTACAGGGGAAAGGATGCATGTTCAGTTATAATGTGATTTTTGCACTGCAAACTGTGAGTTGACAAAAAGTAAATCGGATACATGAAATATCTTTAAATTAAGAACGTTTACATATTCCATTTAAATGTAAAGGTTATCTGACAAAAATGCATGAACTATGTCATTTCCTTTTCATTATAAATGAGGGTTATGAAAACCTCCTCTGAACTTCTTTGTACGCATGTACCAACTACCTCGCCTGTCAGAAAATGAGAATGTATTTTACTTACACTTTGTGAACTTCAACCGTCAGAGGCGTCTTTTGTGTTAATCATGAAAAATGCCTGTGAGTCAATTCAACAAATTTGATTTTGTTTCTGTTTCTTTTTCTTTTCATTTGCCAAGTCAAAGCTGTGTTTTTGTCCTGTATATCTGAGTGAGTACGTGACAAACCTCTGTCTGGTACTTGTTTGTCTTGACGTGAGTTCATATGCCTTCATTTAGTTGACTCTTAAGCTTTTTTTGTCAGATGAGTTTCAGAAGGCTTCTGGGTACAGCTGTGGCATTGACAGTGTGGTGACTTGTGCTTTCCTGTTTCACATGAGAATGTTCTAACATTTAGGTATCAGAATGCACCCAAACCAACCACAGGTATCATACTATATGAAACAACTGAAAGAACCATACTGCTAGTCATACCTAAAATGCCCAGCAAACTACTTATGGTATAATAATGACACAAAATCCTTTTCCTATGAAAACATATTTTCTTCGCATGAAAGTATTTATTTCCATACTAACCATGCAAGAACAAGATTGAATACTGGCTTTGCTCCACAGCCTGTTTGTACCTAGACTGATCCAGGTGTATGTTTCCAAGCAGTTACTGACATGAGCGGTTTACATAGCACAGGTCTGTACCCGCCGGCCTTTTCAATTTAATTCATTTTCATTCTATTGATTGCCTCAAAGAGCTTTACGGAACCCAAGGCTGAGCCCCTAGACTAGGGCCTAGAGCAAGCACAAGATGAGAAGTAGTAGCCTTTGTGACATCCATCCCCCCCCATCACCACCACCTTTCCCCACCTCCTCACTGCACCCTGCGCCAGCACCAATCCTGTAACCTCGGCATGTGAGGAGGACGTGCTAGCATGGAAGCTAAAAACCCATCATTGCAAGAGTTTAAACGGAGAGTGATATGTATAATCAGAATATATGACTGTTGCTACTATTGTTAAATATCTAATGAGAGTGATCTGTGGAGGCTGACAACCATGAATATGAGTGTGTGTGAGTATTTTCATCATCCTTTGGCACATGTGTGAACACTGATTCCGACATAAATTCTAGTCTGATTTTGCCTCTCATGTCTAATTGAGTTTGTAAGTGTCATATTCTTGCTTGCCTGACCAGGTAAAACTAGAGACAGGCTTGCAGGGGCACTTGCAAAGAGTCTGCAATAGGCACAAGGGCACTGTGCGATGGAGACTGTGGTAAGAGTCTGCAATAGGCACAAAGGCACTGTGCGATGGAGACTGTGGTAAGAGTCTGCAATAGGCACAAAGGCACTGTGCGATGGAGACTGTGGTAGGCCTGTGCACCAAATGCAAAAGCGCTGTGGTCAGTGCCCCCTTCTCTGCTGTCAACCATTTCATGCCACTGCATTCTCAAACTCTGAACTTGTGTGAGTGCATTCACTTCTTGTTCTGTCCAACCACGCCAGGAGAGCAGAGATATGTGTATAAATGTGTTCATTCCTAATGTTGTGTTGGACACAGGTTTTGTTAGTCCCTTATAGAATCTAAATGATCTGAAGAGTCATTTTGTCTCATAAACTGTTAGCATCAATTTGCTCTGTCATGGACCATAACATGAATCATTGCATTCTGGGAAGCAGTATGATGGTATGATTCAGATTTTCATCTTATAGGGTAGCAACTGCATAATAAGTATAGCCTTGGTCTGGAGAAGTACAGCTGAGGGGGTGGGGTTTACACAGCACAGCTCTGTACCCGCCGGCCTTTGTTTTAAGCATGTCAAGTGTTTGTCTGACTGAAATGTGGTTTCTCATATGACTGATTTCAGTTAAACTCCTCCCCTCAGCTGATACCAGCTGAGGCTTTCTGTCATGTAAGTGTTTCCTGTTTAAAGACATTAGGCTGATCACATTTGAATCAGAGGTGCATTCACTGGTGCCCTGCATCACCTGGAGTACCAGTGGTGTACAGAAGTCCCAGTAGAATAACTGACAGCCTTTAAACCAGATTAGCACAACCCCCAGTCAACATGGCACATCCTACGCACCAGCTTCTACCAGACTCCTTCCTGAATAATATTCTCTTACCGACTATGGATACTATTCAGGCTATTGCTATGAGTCTCTATTCTCTCTTTAAAAAAACACACATACACAGTCGGGGCAACTTCCAAAACGTTGTTATTCTATTATCATTTTAATTATGTTATTATATTTAATGGAATTTGTCCTTTATTCCTTTATTTATTCACTCTGTTCCTTACTTTTTATTTTTCTATGCCCTTCCTGTTATAATGCAATTTCATTCTGGAAGCAGACCTCATCATTTCAGTGAAGTGACTATTGCACTATGATTCTGTATTTGGTGTTCTGAAAGAGATGAACTCACAGCAGGGGCTAATTCCATAATGTTTTTATTCCATTTTATGTACTTTCTTTGTTATGTTCTTTACTTTCTTTTAATTGTATTTGTATCTTTGTTTGTTCCTTTTGCTTAATTATGTATAACACATTGAATTGCTACTGTGTGTGAATCGTGCTCTATAAATAAACCTGCCTTGCCTTCATGAGGAAGCAAAAAGCTTAGTTGCTCATCAGCATGTACAGTGATCTGTATGTTGAGGGCAGTTATGGTGTTATGGTGCATCTAAGAGTAGAACTCTGAAAAGGAAAAACTAAATACTGAGGGCCTCATTTACTAACAGGATTGCGCCCGTTTCAGGCGTAAAATAGCGGGTAAAAATCTAAAACCGTATTTACAAAGGTGGCGCACTTTAGATTACCGCTGCTGGGAGGGTTAGTGGGTGTTCGTCGCAAAGAGATGGGAGGAGATGCGTAAAGTGCGGCTAATTATGTATTAGTAACGAAACAAGAGGTGTTTCAGCATGACATATCAGCTGCTAAATGAAAACTATGTGCCTGCGAGAAATTTGGAAAAATACGAACATCAGAAATGTAATTTACTAAATTGTCCCACCAGCTAGCTGTTCGGCCACGCTTTACCCAGAATCGCCGCTCATTGTATGGTTTACTTTAAACCGTATTTTCTAGCAAACCGAACATCTGAAAATTTCAGTTGTCCATGCCCTGTCCACGCTACAACTCCAGTTTTCAAATGTATCTGCCTAGGGCAGCATTTTTGAAAAGCGTGGTTTTCAGTGTTAGAATGCGCCGTTTTAAAGTAAGGGGTGTCGTGTATTCCTACCAGACTATTTAACGGGATGCTATGGAGCAGTTAACCTGGCTATTAACTATCCTAGCTATCTCTAGCTTAGGGAACCATATTAACAGTTTGCAGTTGCCTGTGTGTGATTAACTCATCTTAATATGTGTGAATATGAACTTGTGAACATAAACTCGTTAATATGAAGCTGCACAGGCACCCAGAGGGGTAACCATAGCAACCCAGAAACTCAATGTTCGCTGAAAAGTTTAATTTCCCAAAATCAGCTCACCAATAAAAGACAGTCTTGAATTGAAAGTGATCACAACTTTTAATGTGGACGGAAGGGTTAAACGGAGAAATATTTATGAGTTTCTATATTTACCTGGGTTAGTTTGCTGTAACCTCGTGAACCAAAAGCTCTAATTCTAATTTTAGCTCATCATCCATGGTGGAACACGCAGGCTCTTTCTTCCCTATTTTAGCGGAGCGCTAAATAACACTAGTGAGCGGTGTTAGGCGCAGATGACGCGACGAGGTTTCTTGTTTGATAAATAGGATGCAAAATACCGTGCGCTATATGCGGTTTGGCAAAGGCGCTGATTGCGCTGCGGTCGCAATGTTAGTAAATGAGGCCCAGAATATCTTGTGATCAGTTGTATGTCGGCCTATAGCTTATTTGAAACCTGCACATCGTCGATGTCCATTGTTGAGATAAAATGTCAAACAATGATAGTGGTTTAACTTTTGTAAATGTGTGCCGGAGAAAGCTTATGCTAACTCTTGCCCTTAAAGTCTTTCAGGTTGCTAAGGCATACACTTTTGTTATACACAGGAGATGATGCTAAATTCTTAGTGCTAATGGTTGGGGACTTCCCATGGCGGCCAAAACTCTCACTGGCTGTATTTCCACTATGGGGTCAACACAAGCTAGACACTCCTAGACACTCGATCTTGCTTTTTGTTGTTTATGTGGGTTTAATACAATTATTTCTTCTTTTAAATTAACTTTGTTGTCCTTTTTATATTACGGCCTGGCTCGTGTGACCACAACATAAAAAGGGGAGGCAGACAATTTGGTTTGTTCAAAAGAATAAATAATTTGATTAAACTAAGATAAAAAAGAAAAGAATAAACAATTGCTAAAATGCTTTGAAAAGTAATTCAATAAATCTGAGGCTCTTTGAGAGGAACTTGCATTATGCACAGAGGCACTGAGCACTGGTGACGTAATGCAAAGGGGTTGCGGTCGGTGCCACCTTCTCTGCCCTTCAGCCATTTCATGACACTGCCTTGTGCAATCTATACTTCACTTATGCTAAAATGGAGTGCATTGGTGAGTGCATTCACTTCTTGTTTTGCTTGTGGCATTGTGGCTGTAGCATTGACAGTGTGGTGACTTGTGCTTTCCTGTTTCTCATGAGAATGTTCTAACATTTAGGTATCAGAATGCACCCAAACCAACCACAGGTATCATGTCATATGAAACAACTGAAAGCACCATACTGCTAAATGCCCACCACACTACTTATGGTATAATAATGACACAAAATCCTTTTTCTATGAAAACATATTTTCTTCACATGAAAGTATTTATTTCCATACTAACCATGCAAGCACAAGATTGAATACTGGGTTTGCTCCACAGCCTGTTTGTACCCAGACTGATCCAGGTGTATGTTTCCCAGCCGAACCAAGCAGTTGCTGATATGTGCCTAATCCGAAAGGCTGGAGAGCTTCATATTACATACAGTTACACTAATTGTTAATGAATCAGTGTATCTATGTGCTCTTATTCACTGATTCACTGATGAAGTCATGAGCCCCCTAGAGCAAGCACAAGATGAGAAGTAGCAGCCTTTGTGACATTCAACCCCAACCACCCCCACCAACCCTGTAACCTCGGCATGTGAGGAGGACGTGCTAGCATGGAAGCTAAAACCCATCTATGCAAGAGTTTGTCACCTGTCAAGGTTTAAAGGGAGTGAGATTTACATGCTACTTAGACCATATTGTCATCTTATTTGGCACATATATGAACACTGATTCCGAGATCAATTCTGGTATGATTTTGCCTCTTATGTCTAATTGAGTTTGTAAGTGTCAGATTCTTGCTTGCCTGACAAGTTAAAAGGAGAGAGACAGGCTTGCGGAGGGACCTGTAAAAAGTCTGCAATAGGCACAAAGGCACTGTGCGATGGAGACTGTGGTAGGCCTGTGCACCAAATACAAAAGCGCTGTGGTCAGTGACCCCTTCTCTGCTGTCAACCATTTCATGCCACTGCATTCTCAAACTCTGAACTTGTGTGAGTGCATTCACTTCTTGTTCTGTCCAACCACGCCAGGGGAGCAGAGATATGTAAATATGGCGTCTATACATGTGTTCATTCCTAATGTTGTGTTGGACACAGGTTTTGTTAGTCTCTTATAGAATCTAAATTATCTAAATACAGTAATTTTGTCTCATAAACTGTTAGCATCCATCTGCTCTGTGATGGACCATAACATGGACCATTGCATTCTGGGTGTCAGAACATTGTTGGCTTCCCTATCAAGTCAATTCTAAAATGATTTGCCCATCTGGAAATCCATAATTAAATGTCTTTATAAAGAAATTGATAACTAAGCCAGTGGGCTTTTTTGTGATTCTGTCAAGGGCTCCATGGTGATTCATGTAAGATCTGTCTTTTACCCAGCTTTCCACTTCTGCTGTTAATAACATTTTGTAGTGTGGCTGATACTTGCATTCGACCCCCAACATCAGATGAGGTGATTTATAAATATATGACCTATGAAAATATACATTTCCCAGCATACATGACACCAAATATTGGCATGTGGAAGATTCTGGGCTGCTTCATGGAATAATGGCAAGATGAAAAGTTATGACTTTCGTTGCTGTTAGTTGTTTTTCACTATCAACGCTACGTCATAAGTGGTTTACAACTCAAAAAACATGTATGGTTTGGAATTCATGAAAGATGTTGAGACTGTAAAGATCTTAGTTGACAAAAAAGCTAAACCTAAATAATCGATTTAAAATTCCAACAAAGAAACAATTCAAGCATAGAAACAATGCATATCACTCATCTTTATTTTTTATAGTCTATTTTATTAGGTGCAAGTGTGAAAGGAAAGACAAGTCATGGCCGTTTCTTTTCTAATCAGGTTTGCTGATACATATGTAGTACATAATATGACCACAAGATGGCGACATTGGCTTGGCTATGTCTACGATGGCGTCATAGTCGTTAGTGAAGTTGTACTTGTGTTTTGTTATGTAGGCTTACAGGTTGCCTATGAAGTGAACTTTTTGTAAATACAGACATATTTCTTACACTAAATTATGGTAAATTAACACTGGGTAAATGGAATACTAAATCTCTTTTACTCAGTCTTTTTAGTTATTCACAAAAGCAGACAGTTATCTAACATTCACAAACAGACGATATAAATTAGTATATGAATGGCAAACTAATGTTAATATGTAGAAAAGAATTATGTGCCTTGAGGCTGATCAACAACATCATTTTTTACCCATATGATGTTTCAAATACAAGTACACTGTAGGCCTATTATTCTACCCATGACTGTGGTACAAGTCGGTCTGGTCTGGTCTGGTCTGGTCTGGTCTGGTCTGGTCTGGTCTGGTCTGGTCTGGTCTGGTCTGTCACTCTGGTCGTGTCTGGTCTGGTCTGTTCTGTCACTCTGGTCTGGTCTGGTCTGTTCTGTCACTCTGGTCTGGTCTGGTCTGGTCTGGTCTGGTCTGGTCTGTTCTGTTCTGTTCTGTCACTCTGGTCGTGTCTGGTCTGGTCTGTTCTGTCACTCTGGTCTGTTCTGTTCTGTTCTGTCACTCTGGTCTGGTCTGGTCTGTTCTGTTCTGTTCTGTCACTCTGATCTGGTGTGGTCTGTTCTGTCACTCTGGTCTGGTCTGGTCTGGTCTGGTCTGGTCTGGTCTGGTCTGGTCTGGTCAGGTCTGGTCTGGTCTGGTCTGGTCTGGTCTGGTCATGTCTGGTCTGGTCTGGTCTGTTCTGTCACTCTGGTCTGGTCTGGTCTGGTCTGGTGTGGTCATGTCTGGTCTGGTCTGGTCTGGTCTGTCACTCTGGTCTGGTCAGGTCTGGTCTGGTCTGGTCATGTCTGGTCTGGTCTGGTCTGTTCTGTCACTCTGGTCTGGTCTGGTCTGGTCTGGTCAGGTCTGGTCTGGTGTGGTCTGGTCAGGTCTGGTCTGGTGTGGTCTGGTCTGGTCAGGTCTGGTCTGGTCTGGTCTGGTCTGGTCTGGTCTGGGCACATCTGGTCTGGTCTGGTCTGTTCTGTCACTCTGGTCTGGTCTGGTCTGGTCTGGTCTGGTCTGGTCTGTTCTGTCACTCTGGTCTGGTCTGGTCTGGTCTGGTCTGGTCTGGTCTGTTTGGGAGCCCCTCTCTGTTTCTTCCCCTGATGTTCCTCTGGCCAATTGGCTCGCCCCTCCATGTCGTGTCATAAGTAATGGACGTAAAAGCCTATACGAACGTCATACATGGCATATTCTGTCAAGATGGCTCCTGTTCAGTGCAATAACTCGATTCGCTCTTTCACAGAAACTCCTTTTTAGTCGGCGTACTAATGAAGATACATTGACAACAAAACAATGAGGACTTCCTAGACCAAATGTATCCATTCAACACGGAAATCCTACATCCAACGATGGAACGAAAGAAAATCGCGGTCGTGAAGTGGCTAACGCGGTCTGTATTTCATATACCACTGTCACTTTTCATAGGTTTCACAGTGTGTTTCACAGTTCGCTTCTTGCACTAACACTGAATAATCTTTTATGTGATGACTTATTTTGCTTTTGTAAGCCAATACTTTCAAGATCAGTCAATAAATATTGTTGATTTTGACTTATGTTACCCCTTCTTTATGTTGTTCATATCATGTGTCCTGTTAAGCTATGTTACATCAAACAACATTTGAGACACGTGGATAATGAAAAAGTGGGATAATTTAATGTGGAGCCACATCATGTTTGCTTATGAAGGCTCCTGGATGCAACTTTCTTCCATAGCTTTCCACCTGTAACTTGCTACTCTAGCTATGTAGCAAGAGGGGACATATTACTGTTGTGTGCTGCCAATAGTGGACAAAAAGGTATTGCTGTATGAGTTAATCAGCTAACTTAATGTACCTACTGAATGGGTCGCCTTAATCATTATCAAAAAAATTGCCCCCCGTGAGAATTTCTTCAGGACCCGCCACTGTGTGTGAGAGAGAGAGAGAGAAAGAAAAACAGCAACAATTGCAGAAGTACATATGTCTTTTATTTCCAACTCTTACTGTACATATATCTCTGCTGGAGAGGAACCGGCTCATACTGGCCTGCTAGACAGACCCCACCCTGCCTCTCATACTGGCCTGCTAGACACAGACCCCTCCATGCCCTCCCCACTCTACCCTGCCCTGCCACAAGTTCAGTTAGTCCACAAACTCACTTGTTATTTCATCTTGATCACATTTGTATTTGATTCTTAGCAGACAGTTTTATCCCAACCACGATACAGTAATGATATTTTATCTTGTTGGAAGTAGCTTTACCGCTTGGCAAAGATAATGCTGAAGTCTGAATAAAAGCATAACAAAGGTATCTGGTCAACATTGTTTTTTTATTACAAGGCATTTAACATCAATTTGTGAAACTGAAAGCAGAAGAGAAAATACCTTAAACCTTAAAAAGCTAATCCTTATGTGTCCTTCAAGCAGCCTAACTACAAAGTAATATGACATACAATCCCATACCAAGTATACAAACATTGCAATCACATGAAATATAAAAAACAAAATCACTTCAGGTTTAAGGATGTGATTAATACAAATACGTATATCTGTGTGTGTGTGCTTCAAAATATCTAAATCAAAGATTCATAAATGTTTCGAACTGATTCAAAATGTTTCCCACTGTAAGATCTGCAGCCCAGTCCCACATGAAAGCCCCACTGTAAGATCAGCAAACTCTTCTCTTCTACTTATCCTACTACGTGTTTTCACTATGAGGACACTCACATTTCTCTACCAGAGGAAAAGACAATGATAGATATTTTTGCAAATTTTCTATTTCTATTCTAATATTTCTTGTCAAATTTGGAATATTTTTGTGAAACATGGTGTTCAGGGAACATCATACAGTACATGTATGGGCTCATGGTGTTCAGGGTCACATGGGCTCATGGTGTTCAGGTGAGAACATGTGTGAAATAAAAAGGAACAAGAACATGCCCCCGGTAATCATCTCTGGACTTTAAACTGTGATATCTTTCGGGGATTGTTTAATGCCAGCCATAAGCGGAGAGCTTGGTCCTGGTTGCTCCCCCTTCTCCACTTGGTCTTGGGGCCCTTGTTGGTCAGTAAAGCGTCTGCTTTGCACTGATGTGGCACCTTCATCATTATCAAATGACGCCTCTGATGCAGGTTGTGGCTGTGGCGGGTCATTGATCTGCAGGGCTCTTCTTAACTCTCTGACTCTTGTTTCAGTAATGACAGCTGCTGTCTTGTTGGCTAGTTCCTGTATCTGCCTTTCCAGATCTGCTTCAATCTCTTCCTGTAGGGTTCTATTAAAGAGTGACATATCAAGGGACTCTATTATGTCAGACTTATGGAAACGCATGTCAGAGATGGTGTCCCAAGGAGCTGGCTGTCTCTCGACTTCCTGAATATTTGTACAACAAACAAAAAAAGATTGTTTACAATTGTTGCACATATTTGTTCCATATATCTAACAAAATAATTATTTTGTTCAGATGCATTGTCACTCACTTCTTTTGACACTTCCTGCCTCTTCTGTTGTCTCTCCTGTTCCCAGATGATCTTGAGCTGTTCTCTGCTAATGATTTGAGCTCGCTCTTTAGCTAGTTTCTTCAACTCTTCAGTCAAGTGGGCCTCAGTTTCAGCTGAGAGGTAGTTTTGGTACAGTGTTTGGTAGTATGGTTGACAACAGTTCCTCAGACAGCAAGACCATACTGCCCACACTCCAAAACCCAACGTAGTTAGAAACAAACCGATTGCCTTCATAAAGAGAAACATAATATGAATTCCTTTAGGTTATATTATTTTGTGTGTGTGTGTGTGTTACCAGGCTAGGATATTGTTTAAGCAACAATAACTTTTGTCCAAAATACACACGCTAACTAGCCAAAAGCCAACAGCCTGATTTGAGCATGTCATGAAAACATACGTAAAACATACCTCACAACAACATACCTAAAAATGGTTAAAAACGTAATGTTCTTTTAAAATAGGTCAAATGTCTTAACAAAGCCCTCACTCTCCTATTTGACACTGTCTACATGAAGGCTCACAAGGACATACACACAGAAGTGTCAAAGTGCCCTATACATCTCTGTGCAGGCAGTTAGAGTAAAGGACTATATAAAATTGTATTAATTGTCCATTCGATTATTTATCCTTGCATATGCTTACCAGTGAGTCATTTCCATGATGAGGGTTTAGTTTCATTTTTTCACCCAAGAGAGTTTCATTTTGGGCATTCTTCATTGCTACCTTTGCTTTTATACATGCATACCAGTCACCATCAAGGAATAAAGCTGCCACCCAAAAAACTAAAATCAACAGAAAACAAAAGATGTGCTCCCCAACAGAATTGAACTCGTAACCACAAAACAGTCTACGTTGCTGTTTGCCAATGATGAATGACAACGAGAATATGATAAATGGAGGTGCAATAAAGTACATTACGTCGTAACTGATAGTACAGGAGCAACGGAAAGGCAGCTCAAATATGTACTTGAGGATATAGTATATGACCAGGGCCACAAAGGCATTTGTAGCTGTGGATAAGAGTGGGATCAGAAACTCTGGAAGGGTCCGGGCAAGATTGGGCATTATGGGTAGATGAAGGTAAAGATGGTCTGTTTAAAAAAAGGGTTCCAATGGATGTTCAGACAGATGATGCTGTGATGCTGCAGATAGACAGGTGACACTGGAAAGGGAGGAAACACTGTTGAGTTTCAGCGTGAAATTTGCTATCATACATTAGATAGCAGACATGTGTTACAGGACATAAGATCACTCAGTGTTAATGAAATATCTTTTTTAAGAATTTAACTATTTTCTACTTGTTTCAACTGTACTGACTACATCAAATGTCAGTTAGTGAGTCTAACAAAGTTAACATTGTAAAAAACAAAATACATGCTGCATTTAACTGCCTTGTTGCTTTATCAATGGCTCTGTTCATATTTTAAATGATTACTAGACAATCATAGCCTGACGTCATACTCATAATTCTAGTCAGAATATGAGTCTGATACTGCTCCATTGGGCTGTGATTATGGGGCGTGTTTCAACCGAACCAGGACAAAAAAATGCCTCTTCGCTCAATTGGATAGAGCTACAACCAATCAGAGCAACGTAGTATGTGAACCGGGCCAGCTGATAAATTAAACTTTTACCGCATCCCGTAGGAAGGACGGCAAAAACATTTTTTCGATCGACAAATGCCTTGATCGCGTTTCTCTGTTCCTCTTTCAAAATCAATGCGCTGTCGATGTCTTCTAAAACAGACTTGCTGGCAGAATCTATCTACACATCTCAGCTCTCCAGCGGCAGCCATGTTTGTTGAAAACGAATTCAACCCAAGCGCTCTTTGGTGACGTGGTTGATTACGTTACTGTTGATCATCTGCCCATCATCGTATAAAGCCCGCCCTCACGGGGCTAAGTTCGTCTGGCATCCAGGCTAAGACAATCATGTAATGTGGGGGAAAAGCCCTATTCTTAATTGTTTGTAATAGCGTCTTGTAAAGTAATGCTACGTGGCTATTGGATTCTTGACAGTAGGCCAATCCATTCCCATTACAATCCTCAACTACCAAAATAATGTCCATGTTCCAGGTCTGCAAGAATAATGTATCTAATTAATGTTGGCATTTACCCTCAAGTGCTTTGCCAAAAAAAACAACAACAGACCTGTTGTTCAGGATATTGGCACCAGTAACAGGATTCAGGTTGGTATGTCATAAGACATCAAGTAAATATTAGCTATCTGATTACAGAGATGGATGATTATCTCACACTCATCAGCATTTTGGCAACTGCCATAACCATTCAGTTTAATGTAATAGCACGTCAGGTACTGTGTTATTTAGATTCCTGTGTTCACTTGTAGAGAATACCCCAGCATAACGCCCCAAAACATAGTAAGGTAATAGTTCTGAACCGGAACCAGGACTTCAACCAGGTTGAAATAGTATTTTTTGAGGAGAATTAGTCAGTTTCCTTCTGCCAACCCACAAATCTCTCTTTAGTTTCTTTTGACTGTAGAATTATAAGTAAATAAGTTTACTTTATGAACTCAATTTGATAGTGAAATTTAAGATGTACAATGTTCTACTTGTTTCAACTGTACTGACTATATCAAAAGTCAGTTGGTGAGTCTTGCAACTTTAATATTGTAAAGGAAATACATGCTGCATTCAACTGCCTTGTTGCGGTCAATGACTCTGTTCATGTTTGAAATGTTTACTAGACAATCGTGTCATGTGGGGAAAATGCCCTATTCCTAATTGATTGTAATGGCGTCTTGTAAAGTAATGCTACATGGCTTTTGGATGCTTTGAACAGAAGGCCAATCCATTCCCATTACAATCCTCAAATGCAAAAATAATTCAATTTTTCAATTTGTCTGTCTATGTTCCAGGTCTAGATGAGTGGTGTATCTATTTTTAATGTTGGCATTTACCCTCAAGTGCTTTGCCAAAGAACCCCACAACAAACCTGTTGTTCAGGATCTTGGCACCAGTAACCAGGATTCAGGTTGGTATGCCATAAGACATAAGGTAAATATTAGCTATCTGATTACAGGAACCAGGATTCTGGTTGAAATAGTATCTTTTGAGGAGAATTAGTCTGCCAAACCACAAATCTCTCATTACATTTACATTACATTTAGTCATTAAGCAGACACTTTTATCCACAGTGACCTACAAAGGAGATAATAATCAAGCTACGAGAAATGAGAGACCTAGTGTAACAATAAATACTACTTTACATGAGAAATAAAAGTGCAGGAATGTAACTACTGTAAGTGCGAGTTAAGTACTACTAAGAGGAGTTAGCAATAGAGGAGAGATAAGGAGAGGTAGAGGAAGAAGAGGAAGTGCAAGTTAGGAAAGGAGGTGCTCTCTGAGGAGTCGGGTCTTCATTAGTGTTACTTTTGACATGTAAATAAATAAATTATAATACAACAAAATAAATACATTTACTTTATGAACTCGATTTCATACTGCCAGTTTTTACTTAAGTTGCTGTTGTTTGGTTTGTTTGTGTTAAAAAAAAATTCAAAACGACCTATTTATATAGATTTAGAGATATTATTTGAGATAAACAGTGGTCATACTTCAAAATATGTGAAGGCATAACTAAAGAATTTCTGCATCCAAGATATATATACAGTGGGGAAAATAAGTATTTGAACCCCTGCCGATTTCGCAAGTTTGGCCACTTGCAAAGAAATCTGTGATCTATAATTGTAATGGTAGGTGTATTTTAACAGTGAGAAATAGAATATCAACAAACAAATCCAGAAAACTTTAGGTTATTTGCATAACCCTGGTTCTCTGATAGCATTCGTTTCGGTGTCTCACTATGGGATACGCCCCAGCCCGTATTCCTCAGAAGCCTTTTATCATTACGCCAGCTCCATTGGCTGGCACCTGTGACGCGTGTGGCCTGGCGAGACCCCGCCTTCCTATATCTAGGAATACACAGCGTCAACTCGTCATTCAAAACAAGCAAACCTCTTCCTCGCTTCGCACAGCAAGGAGGGTAATGCGGTGAGACACCTCACTCATGCTATCAGAGAACCAGGGTTATGCAAATAACCTAAAGTTCTCTTTCAAGCATTCGTTTCGGTGTCTCACTATGGGATAACGTAGCTCCCGTATTGCACAAAAGCCTGTCTCGAATGCCTACTGCCAACCTACAAGGGCTGAGAGCCCAAAGGGCCCGACCTAGATGCACCAACCCCGAGCACTGCATGCGCTACTGGTGTTGCCGTGACATCAAGTTTATAAAATCTGATGAAGATTTGGTAGGAAGACCATCCTGCTGACCTACACACAACGTCCATAGACACACCCTCAAACAGGGCCCACGATGTTGCTAAGCCCCTTGTGGAATGTGCACGCAAACCAGCCGGTGCCGACAGGCCCTTGCTGGAATATGCTAAACAAATAGCATCCACAATCCAATGTGAAAGCCGCTGCGTAGAAATAGGCTTACCCATATAGGGCTTTGCCCATGACACAAAATGCTGATCACTCTGCCTAAAAGCTGCCGTCCTGTCCACATAGATCCGGAGGGCTCGGACCAGGCACAACGCATGACGTTGCTGCTCCGGAGAATCATAAGGCGGAGGCCGAAAAGCTGTCAGCTCCAGTGGAATGCAGGGCTGAATAACCTTAGGCATAAACGCCGGATTCGGTCGTAATGACACTCTACAATCGCCAGGCGCAAATTGTAGACATGAAGGATGTACCGAGAGAGCTTGCAGTTCACTGACACGCTTTGTTGACGCCAGAGCTAATAACAACGCTGTCTTAAGAGACATCGTTTTAAAGTCAACGTCCATCAATGGCTCAAAAGGAGGAGCCGAAATCACCATGGACAGGTCCCACGATGGAGCTAGCGGTTTTGAGACCGGTAGGCTCCTGCGCGCTCCTTTCATGAATCGAACAACTAGTGGGTGTTGCCCCACTGATTTGCCCCCAATGCTGACGTGGCATGCAGAGATCGCGGCCAAAAACACTTTAATGGTCGAGAAGGCTCTGCCCCTGTCGATTAGATCTTGTAGGAAAGATAGAATTGTCGAGATGGAACATTGATACGGAATCTCGTGCGTAGTCACGCACCATCGTTCAAACACTGACCATTTGCATCCGTAGAGCGACCTCGTCGAGGCAGCTCTTGCACTTTGTATGGTTTTAATCACATTAGGCGGTAGGCCTGTTGCATTTAAATTGTTCCATTCAACGGCCAAGCCCATAGCGCTAGCCTCTCTGGGTTGGGGTGAAATATCTCCCCCTTCGCCTGAGACAGTAGGTCCCTGTGTAACGGAAGCTGCCATGGTTCCCTGTACAACATTTCTATTATCTCCGCTAACCAATGTTTCCCCGGCCATCGGGGAGCAATTAGAATTAGCGATAAACGTTTCTCCCTCACCCTGGCCAGGGTGGGCGGAATTAACGCGATGGGTGGAAATGCGTAGAGAAGAGCATGATTCGGCCATTCGTGCCACAGCCAAGTCGTCCACAAAAGTAACGATACGGATCCCTTTCTCCCTCAGGGGAGCCAGAGCCGCTTCCGTGCATTTTACAAACCTCCGTGGGCTTAGTGATAAGCCAAATGGGAGTTTCAGAAATTCGTATGCCACCCCCTGAAATGCGAATCTCAGGTATTTGCTGTGGGGTGGGTATATTTTTATGTGATAGTACGCGTCAGTGAGATCCACGGTAGTGAACCAGTCTCCTGGGCGTACGAATCGCAATAGGGTTGGATACGTGAGCATTTGAAACGTAAACTTTCTTAAGTATTTGTTCAGAGCTCTTAGATCCAATATTGGTCTGAGCGCTTGTGTTCCCTTCTTCGGGACCAGGAAATATCTTGAATAGAAACCCGCATGACTTTGGTCTGGCGGAACTATTCTAACAGCGCCTTTCATTAACAGTGTGGCGATTTCCCCTTGTAATATTTGGGCTGCTTCTCCCCGCGCATGTGAATAGACAATTTCCCTGAACATGGGAGGAGCGGTGCGAAACTGCAGCCTGTAGCCGTGTTGGATCGTGCGTAGGACCCATTTGGACCTCACGCACGCCACCCAGGCTTTCATGTGCTGGGCTCGGTCGCCACATGGTGACATGGCGAAGCTGGCCGTGTGCGTGTGAGCGCCTTGCGCTCCGCTGGCACTTACGTGGCTCATCTCTCCCGAGACCGTGCTCGGAGGAGATGTTCTATTGCCTGTGCACGTTTTGTTTTGCAACATTGGGTGCTTTATGTTTTGCAACATTTGGACATGAAGGGGAACCTTTATTTTGTTTTGGCGACAAGAAAAATTAGTAAATTTTTTTGAAAGAACCTGTGTACAAACAATTTTTCTTTTTACAGGGTCGTGTCCTTTGGACAGAACGGGCAATTGAACATTGGGGTTTGCCACACAAAATCCCAGGCTGAACGTGGGATGGAGGACGGGGGCCAGTGAACAGGGGGGCTCCCGTTTCCTCCCTGGGGCCTAGCGAGGTCAGGCAGTCATCTTCTTCCTCCTAGCCCCGGGGTTGGGGTGGGGGGCAGACTGACCAGCTGGCGGGGCTGCATGTGAACCGGGCTTCTTTCTCCAAGCCAGCTTCACCTCTTGCGGGGCGCCCTGGGTGGGGGTCGCTACCTGTGGCCTGGGTCGTTTCTGATAACGATACCCTGGGGCCGGGCGTGCAGCTGCCTGAGGGAAGGTTTGGCGAGGGAACGCAGAGGGGCCTGGCTGTGGCTTTCTTGGCAGACATAGTTGCAGGGCCTCGTCGTCTCTCTTTTTCTCCTTGCATCTTTTTTGCATGTGCGCCAGGGCCGTGCCAAAAACGCCGTCTGAGACGATAGGTGCGTCCATTATGGCCTCCTTCTCCCGGTCAGAGAGGTTGGCTAGGTTTAGCCAGCGAGCCCGCTCTTGAACCACCATCGTGGCCATGGCTCTTCCAGCAGCCTGGACGGCACATCTTTGCAGGCGCAGAGATAGGTCGGTGATGACACATATCTCGTCCCACTTGGTTGGACCTGGGTTCGCAGTCATTTCTTCCTGTATCTCCGCCTGGTAGGCTGTGAGGATCGAGATGACGTTCAGGGCTCTTGCAGACAACGCTACCGCCTTGTACGCTCTCTCGGACAGGCTTGATTGTAGACGTTCTGCTTTGGAAGGTAGTGTCGGGGTAGCCGTGGTAAGCCGTCGCGGCTGTAGATGCGCGGCAACCAGCGGCTCCATTGCAGGCATACGGAAAAGACCTTCTTTTTCCATACCCTCTGGGTCCAACACAGAACCACATTGTAAGGGCTTGTCCTTCCATGTGACTGAGAGCTCCTCCAACAGTTCCGGGAAAATCGGTAGGAGTTGTCTCGCCGACCATTTTGCCATAGGCAGCCTCTTCCCCTCTTCCCGCGACTTCGCAGTCTCTGCGGTAACCGTTGGCCACGGAATTGCCAGCTTGTCTGCTGCGCGTTTGCACACGTCCTGCAAGTCCAAACTGATCAATGGGGAGGGTGGTGCCTCCTTCTCCGAAGCCAGGGTTGATGAGGAGTTAAGCGCCTGGGCGCTCGGTAGGAAAGGTGCGTCGAAATCGTCCTCATCGTCTGAGACGAGTAGGTCCGAATTCACTTCGTAGTCGTCACCGTCCTCCGACTCCAACTCCTCCATGTCTTGCGACAGGGGGTCGTAGGCGTCCACCTGCTCGCTCCAGCTCTGGGCAGCCATGGTGGGCTGTTCCTGAGACATTGCTGTCTGCTGAGCGGTCATCTGGGCTAAGCTAGCCGTTGACAGGAGAGGGTCGTTGCCTGTTAGACTAGCCTGGCGGGCTAGCCTACGGCGCAGGGTTTTGGCTGTGAACCGGGCACAGTGTTCGCACAAACCGGCGTTGTCCAACGCTGCCTGGGAATGTTTCACTCCTAGGCATGTAGAACAAACCGGGTGCGTATCCTTGCTGGATATCTTGTTTCCACAAGTGCACAGTCGGTCCACATCCTCGCCCTCCGTGGTGGAGATGTTCTGCATTGCTGCAGCCATTTAGCTTGCGCTAAGTGCGTTTAGGCTGGTGTGCTTAAACGCGAATGGGGTTAGCTGGTGTGCTGAACTCCAATGCTTCTGGTCCGTCCGTAGCGTCACGTTAGCCGTGAGGCTAGGAATAAAATCCGTTGTTTGGTGACAATCCGGATAGCTCGACAATGCCTGGGCTTTGCAGCCGAGGGTTCACCTTTACTCTCCTGGGTGAGTGTTGCCAGCGCCCGGCGATGGAGTTGGTCACTCCAGCTATGGACAGTTTAGCTAGCTACTCTGCCAAAAGTAGGGAGGTCGAGAGAAAGCTTCTGGTGTGAAGCGAGAAGAGGATTTTGAATGACGAGTTGACGCTGTGTATTCCTAGATATAGGAAGGCGGGGTCTCCCCGGGCCACACGCGTCACAGGTGCCAGCCAATGGGGCTGGCGTAATGATATAAGGCTTCTGAGGAATACGGGCTGGGGCGTATCCCATAGTGAGACACCGAAACGAATGCTTGAAAGAGAACTGCATTTTATAATATTCATGACTTTATTTGTATTTGATGCAGAAAATAAATATTTGAACCCCCAAGCAAACAGCAAGAATTCTGGCTCCCAATGACCAGTTATGTGCCCAAGAAGCACACAGATTAGTCCTCATTAGGCCTAACAAGGTACACCTGATCTCAACTGGTGACGTGTATAAAAGAAACCTGTCCAAAGAATCATACTTCACACCTTCAACCTCACCACCATGGGCAAGACCAAAGAGTTGACCAAGGACGTCAGAGATAAGATTGTAGAACTGCACAAGGTTGGAATGGGTTACAAAACCATCGGCAAGCAGCTTGGTGAGAAGCAGACAACTATTGGTGCGATTATTCGTTAATGGAAGCAACACCAAACAACTGTCAATCGCTCTAGGTCTGGGGCTCCATGCAAGATATCCTCTCGTGCGGTATCGGTGATCATCCGAAAGGTGCAGAATAACCCCAGAACTACACAGGGGGAGCTTGTGAATGATCTCAAGGCAGCTGGGACCACAGTCACCAAGAAAACCATTGGCAACACACTACGCCGTAATGGTTTGAAGTACTGCAGCACTCGCAAGGTCCCCCTGCTCAAGGAAGCACATGTACAGGGCCGTCTGAAGTTTGCCAATGAACACTTAAATGATTCTAAGGAGGATTGGGAGACAGGATGTGGTCAGATGAGACCAAAATCAAGCTCTTTGGCATCAACTCGACTTGCCGTGTTTGGAGGGGGAAGAATGCTGAATATGACACCATCCCCACCGTCAAGCATGGAGGTGGAAACATTATGCTTTGGGGCTGTTTCTCTGCCAAGGGTACAGGACGACTCCACTGCATCGAGGGGACTATGGATGGGGCCATGTAACGTGGAATATTGGGCTTGCACCTCATACCCTCATTCCCTCCCATTAAAAACGCAACCTTAAGGATTTGGAGAGGATCTGCAAAGAGGAGTGGACCAAAATCCCTCCTGAGATGTGTGTAAACCTGGTGACCAACTACAAGAAAAGTCTGACGTCTGTGCTTGCCAACAAGGGTTATTCCACCAAGTACTAAGTCATGTTTTGCTAGGGGTTCAAATACTTATTTTCTGCATCAAATGCAAATTAAGTCATAAATGTTATAAAATGCAGTTTTCTGGATTTTTTTGTTGATATTCTGTCTCTCACTGTTAAAATACACCTACTATTACAATTATAGATCACACATTTCTTTGCAAGTGGCCAAACTTGCGAAATCGGCAGGGGTTCAAATACTTATTTTCCCCACTGTATATGTTTTTTTAAATCATATACAGGGAAAAGGATGCCTGTTCAGTTATAATGTCATTTTTGCACTGATTAAGAGATCCATTTAGAGATATTTTTTAAAGATATAATAGTGGTCATACTCCAAAAACATGTGAAGGCATATCTTTTCCGAAGGCATATCTTTTGTACGCCAAACTTTGAGTTGACAAAGAGTAAATCGAAGATTTAAAAAAAATTAAGAAAAAATGCATATAACATTTAAATGTAAAGGTTATCTGACAAAAATGCTTTAATTTAATTTAATGACTACACCAAATACCTTAAAATTACTCCTCCATACCGAGGTTTCAACTGGTTGTTGTCTCCATTTTCGAATCCGTTGTACATCAGAGGACCTAAAAGTTTGCTGCCATATCTTGCGATTGGTTCTATGACTGGTTGGAATATTTTTGAGCCTTACAATTACTGAACACCGTACAAACCATACAGCTTTTCCTTTTAGACGACCCCAACTACATGAATGAACAAATGCCAAGTTAAAATACTACAAAATAATATTTTGCTCCTGGCCCCTGCAGCATTATAGGGGGAACAAAAATCAGTGCATTGAGTTTTCTAAAATGAATACACAAAGGAAAGAAACTAGTCTTAGAAATCGTGTTTATGGTGGTGTGACCAAAATGTCTCTCATCCTCCTTACTACAAGTCTCGATATTCGGCTCTCCATTTCACACTGTCAACCTCCTATTCTGCCACTGACATACATTCAAACTTCTCATTTGTGTTTTTCGAGTTTATGTTGTTCTTTCTTCCTGTTGTTAACATTTTAAACTCTAAACATTTAGTACATCTGATCTAGTCTTCACTAATAGCTCCACTTGCAGATACAAAAAGTAGTTTTCTGCCAGTTTGATTTGGGCTGGAATCGGGCCTCCAAGTTCCCTGAGTGCTGCTCAGGAGCACAACACTTGTCTAAAATGTTCCTGCATAGTGAATTTCGTTCCCTGACCTCTGGATTTTTCTGAAAAGTTAGTATGTTTTCTTTTTTTGGGGATTTAATGGTCAGGACCCAAGTCTGCCAAAACATGTGTATGAGCTTCAGGTTCTGTTGTAGTCCCTCTGCTAATGGGGACAGCAAAACCAAGTCGTCTGCAAAGAGAAGACATTTAATTTAGTGAGGTGCAAGTTTACAGACCTGTCTTACTCCACGTCTCTGAAAGGAAGATTCTGTGTTCTTTGTTCCAACTTTAATTGAGCACTACCCATTAGTGTACATAACATGTATCAGATCGTATGTTTTCCCTCTTATACCACTTTCAAGTAATTTTAGGAAAAGGCCGCTGTGCCAGCCTGAATCAAAGGCTTTTTGACAATTCACAAAACAGGCCTAAATATTTGCATTATTTGTGTGCCCTTAATTGTCAATTAGTGTGTTTAATGTGAAGCTATGATGTGTAGTTCTAAATTTAGTGTTGTGTGATGTTCTGTGATGAAGTCTATGATTCGTGAATTTAGGATGCTACATAAGACTTTTCCTACACATGAATTTATATAGATCCCCCTTTTGTGGATCTGTCTTGTCTCCACTTTTAAATATGGGGGTTATCAGTCCTTCATTCCATACTTCAGGAAAGAAGCCGGTTCTAAGCACTAAATTGAAAAGTTTGCTTTAATTTATTTGATTTGATTTGAATTCATAGTCTGCATGTTTAAGCATCTCATTTAGAATGCCGTCAGGGGCACAGCCTTTTCTACATTTTCAGCTTTTGGCCTAATTCTTTTCTGTAATTTCGTAATCTAATGGGTTTTGATAGTCCTTAATGACTGTTTCTAATGGGTTCAATTTGTCCTGTATTTGTTTGCGTTTTGTTGTGTTGCAGGTTTCTTGATATGGATCTTTCGAAGTGTTTAATATACAGTATATATCTCCATCTTGAATCACTAGATTATTATTATTATTTAGTTTAAGGTCTTCCCGTGGTCCCAGAAGCTGTTTGAATGTATTGAATCTTCAATTAGTGTGACTTGTTTTTTTTTTTTTTGAGGTGGTGCTCTTTCTTAGTTCTCAGTGTCTGGTTATGTTGTTTGAGTGTCTCTCCATACTGCATACGTAGGTCCTGATTGTCTGGAGACCTGTGTTTTTGGGTGGATAATTGTCTTAGTTTTTTCCTAATGTTTTTTACATTCTTTTCTTTTAGGTAGGTTTGGTTTTTGGAACGGTAAGTTTGCTTGTTGGGCCACAAGATGTGCTTTGTGGCTATGTGTACTCCTTCTTTACTGCTGAGATATAAATGGGGGCATGAACACATTTAAATGTTCTTGAATTTCATGGTTGCTCATTGCTTCCTGATATTCAGGTATTCTGCTTTGCGCCCATCTTTATTGAGTTGTTATGTTATATAAATTACTGTAGTTAGGGCATGGTTGATTAGAGTGGAGTCTTTTTAGGTATATTCTGATCTGGTTATGGTCTGAATATGTTAATGCGTAATCTGCTGTGCTACTGCCCCGAGAAGAGCTGTAGGTGTAGTGGCCAAAGGAGCCCACTCTTAGGCAACTATTGACTATGTAGAGACAGTTGGACCAACAGAGCTGCGGTAGTTCTTTCCCCTTTCTATTTGTTAATTTTATCATAGTTATTCCTTAATGGAAGAGTGAGACTGGTGTTAGTTTTGTTATTCATGTATTTGTCTCTATTTGTGCTAGTAGTGTGTGCTTCTTCAGCTGTGTGTGCATACAGATCACCTACAATTAGGATATTTCCCTGGGTTTGGAAGTGGGGTGATGGCTCCCTCTAGATCAGTAATGGTTTGATCCTTAAAGTAGGGGGGTTCAATTGGAGGGATGTAGATTGTCCATAGGAATATGTTTTAGGTATTGGAGCTCAGGGCTTTTTTTTAACTTAAGCCATATATAATTTTCACCTTCTCTAACAAGTTCAATATAATTTGTATATTTAGCTTTAAACCAGATAAGGATTCCATCCCTGAGGTCGTTCCCTGTGTCACTCCAGGGAGCTTTCTTGCTTCCCCATAGCCTGGAGGGCAGCCATTTGGTGTAAGTCTCCCTCTCTCCCCCTCCCCCTCCCCTTGAACTCATCAAATAACTCTGAGTTGTTACTTTTTAGTCCAAAGGCTGATGATCTTAACCCCTTGACATTCCCTTGGCTGATTACAAAGGATTCGTATTGTTTCATGCTGCAATATGAGTTATTAGGGTTCCTCCGTCAGGAGGAAACCTATTGTTATTGTAGGTTTTCTTATTATTATTCTTGTACCATGGGAGTCAATGGCAGCCCCTAGAACCGTATGGTAACTTTTTCTGAAATTTGGCACACTCATTAAGGACAGTCCCTTCTTTACTCACACCAAGTTTCATGTCTCCCACTAGACCACGCTAGCGCCACCAACGGGTCAAAGTTGGACTTTTGTTAACACTGTAACTTTTGAACCGTTTGACCGATTTTCAAAAATGAGGTACCATTGGATTCCTTGGATCAAGACAAATTCGGAGTTCAATGGCGCCAATTTTCGGTTGTACAGATTTTCTGTTATTCCCGGTTTTATCAAAAAACCTTTGAAAGCCTACTCCTCCTACAATTTTGGTCCTTAGCTTGAAGCCAAGGCCCTTGTGGATCTTGACAGTATTGCATTTCAAATTGAATATCCCATTGGTAAGTTTGCAGCATGGATTTTTCTATACAATGACAAATTGTGCAGAATATACATTTTTCCCTGGTTCGCAATCTTTGGAGGAACCCGCCATTGCTGCCTGCAGCTATATTTGAATTTGTTGTTGATTTTTATACAGAGCATTTCTTTGATTCTCGCTATTTCTGTGCATCTCTCTCTCTCTCTCTCTCTCTCTCTCTCTCTCTGCATTTCAATTAAATGCAATTGTCTTTATTGGCATGACTGTACAATACAACATTACCCAAGCACTTAAGCAGTAACAACAATAATAGTAATACAGGGAACATTTTTTATAATAATAATTAAGTAAATATAATTAAGTAAAGTTAAATTCCATAAGATATACATATAGTAGATACAAGTAATGGACAGTTAGAAAAAGGGAAAACCCGTAGTTAATGTAATTTTCTTTTATTCCTTTCTTTTAGCTGTTTCAGTTTTGAAGCAATGGTTGAATCTTTTTTTATTTATTTTTTTTAGTGGAGCCCCTGTTTTTTTTTTAATAGAAAGTTTAAAGGCTCTCTCTGGGGGTGTCCACCCCCCTCTGCTCAAACTTCACTCCGAGTATTGGTTTCAGTAGTGAATCAAAAATTTGTAAGCAGTGTTTTATAGGATGGTTATATTTTAGTGATGAGTTCCTTAGCATGTAGTATGTTGTTCTTGCCTTTTCAGTTAAATATCTTATTGCACCATCAAAATGTCCTGTAGATGAAATAATTAATCCTAAATAACAATATATTTTTACCTGTTCAAGTTTTTGTTCGCCAGTTGTGATCCTATAAACACTATTAAGTATGGTGTGTCTTTTCTGGAATATCATGATTTTGGACTTATGCAGGTTAATTGGAAGGGGGGCTTGTTAGACTGTATTAGTTAAGAATATTCAGACTTTTCTGAAGCGCCTCTACACTAGGGGAGTGTAGGAGGAGATTGTCAGCAAAAAGCAGGCCTTTCATTTCTTCATTTAGAAATATAAGACCTGGGGCCGCAGATCTTTCAAGCTCTGTAGCCAAATCATTGATCTATATGTTGAATAAGGTTGGCCTTACTCAACAGCCTTGTCGAACTCCTTTTGTCTGGTCAAAATACTAGTTATTCTGTTGTTAATTTTTAGACAGCATTTATTGTTTTTTATACCTGTCATACATTTAGTCTCCAATTCCACTATGAATTAGTTTCAACATAAGTCCATCATGCTATACTGAGTGGAAAGCGTTGCTAAAGTCTATGAAACAACCAAATATTTGACCTTTTTAACATTTTGTACATGTTCCTCTATGAGTGTATGGGATGTGTATATATGAACAGTTGGTCTGTTATTTTGCGAAAAACTTATCTGGGATGAATTTATGATATTGTTATTCTGGATAAATTGTGTTATTCTGTTGTTCAGGATGGCGCTGTCATGACTTTGGACTATGATTGTCTCAGTTTGGGGACATTGGCGCCATCTGGTGGCCAAAGGACAGTTGGACAGTCTTATCGTTATACAAGTGTCATTGTGTTACTCACCTGTGTCTCATCTATACTGATTGTGTTACGCATCTGTGTCCCATCTACACTAACTGTGTTACTCATCTGTGTCCCATGTATACTCTGATTAGTAAGGGTATAAATACCCGGCTCATTATTGCGTCGTTTCCGTTTTACTCGATGAGAGTAGCAATCACCAGTGTTCCCCTAGGCCTAGCGCGAGTTAAGGTTGGTTCTTTGTGCAGCTCTCACGCTGCCTTTTGTTTGCGTTGCTTCCAGGCTACGCCTCTCGTGCTAGATTAGTTCACCTTTGAGAGTTACCCATTTAGTAGCCTCTTTAGTTTGCCTTTTTGGATTTAAACCAAGTATCTCCTGTGTTTTTGGACTGTAATGAGCATTTAAGGCTTTTTGTTCAGAATTTAGGTTACCTTTTTGTATAATTTTGAAATGTTCTATCCATTTTCTACCATCAACTAATGGGCTGACTTTTTTTTTTTTGTTCTATCGAAGTTATTCCAGTAGGCCCCGGATGTGTTCTGTATACACAGTTGCTTAACAAAGTGGATTTAACACCTTTCTCATCTCTTACTGTGTGTGTGTCACGCTGTTTTGGGATTAAACTAAAATATAGTCACATATTACACAATACCCCTGTTTTATTGTTTATAATATAACTATTAGTATACTATGTATCTGTGTCTCTGTGTGGGTGCGTGCGTGCGTGCATGTGTGTGTGCTGTTGAACTATATCTTCTTTTGTTGAGCTACCATCTCATGAACAAATGTCTTATGGGTCAAGCCTTAGCATTTATGTTAAACAAAACTAAGTCTTTTAGACTTGAATAAGCCGGTATCATTACCATTAGACCATAGGGATTATCTGTATATCATGTTAAAGTTTGCTATAATAGAATGAAAGAATGACATCTCACAGGCTGACAAGACTTTGGTGTGCTTGAGCGCCTGATGAGCCAAATGGCTTTCTTGTGTAGCACTGGTTTACGACGTCATCCACCACTAAATTTCTGTTATCAACCCCATGCTCACACCTAGACCACCCAACCATCCTGACCCCTGCTATGACAACAGGATAGAACCTTGTCAGAAATACCATTGATACGGCGGGAAATGTCATCCGCTCAGATAACACCTCACTATCAAAGCGATTCCCACCATTTTCAGATCTCAACTGGCTCTGAGGAGGGGGGAGAAAGGGGGGGATATATTTATGACCTGTCAGAGGACTTGTCCCATCACTCCAATATGACAAGCAATCTGATACCCAAACATACAACAAAGCGTCCATCCATCCAATATGTCATATTAATAACCCTTTTATTACCCTAATCAATCCAATTATGACATAAACCCCCCTCTAATAACTACTATAATGCCTTCAAAATTGCTTAGAAAATAGAAAGATTATAAAATGGCTAATAGATTTATGTTTATTTCACTGGTGGAGAGGCAGAAATTCATTTTTATTTTTAAAACAAAAGCAGCACTTTACTGTGTGAATCCATACATAAATCCACAAGCCCACTTCATCTTGATCACATTTGTATTTGATTCTTAGCAGGCAGTTTTATTCAAACCATGATACAGTAATGATATTCTACCTTGTTGGAAGTAGCTTTACCGCTTGGCAAAGATAATGCTGAAGTCTGAATAAAAGCATAACAAAGGTATCTGGTCCACATTGTTAATTTATTACAAGGCATTTAACATCAATGTGTGAAACTGAAAGCAGAAGAGAAAATACCTTAAACCTCAAAAAGCTAATGTGTCCTCCAAGCAGCCTAACTACAAAGTAATAGGATATACAATCGAATAGCAAGTATACAAACATTGTAATCACATGAAATATAAAAAAATCACTTCAGGTTTAAGGATGTGATTAATAAAAAATGTGTGTGTGTGTGTGTGTGCTTCAAAGTATTTAAATCGAAGATGCAAAAATGATTCTAACCCCCCCCCCCCTCAAAAAAAAAGGAATGCCTGTACACAAGAAAAGTCATCTCTCGACTTTAAAGTTTGCTATCTTGCGGGGAATGGTGAATGTCAACCTGACACTGGAGGCTTGGTCGTCCTGGTTGCTCTTCCTTCTCGAGCTGGTCTGTGGCGCTTGCCTTGCCTTCCAGCCCAGGTTCGTCAGTTAAGAGTCTGCTTTGTGCTAATATGGCTCCTTCATATGGATTATTGATTAACGCATCTCCCTCCCCTGCCTCTGGATCAGGTTGTTGATGTTGCAGGACATTCTCTCCACAGCTAAGGGAATAGTGAGAGCTTGGTCCTGATTGGTCCTTGTGCCGGTTTGTGGCTCTTGCTTTGTCTTCATGTCCAGGTCCGTCAGTTAAGTGTCTGCTTTGTGTTGATGTGGCTCCTTCATCAGGTTGTGATTGTGCCTGGACATAGACCTTGCCCATGTCTGTTATTAACTCTCTGACTCTTTTTGCAGTAAAGACAGCTGCTGTCTCTAGTTCCTGTATCTGCCTTTCCACATCTGCCGCGGTGTCTTTCTGGTGTCTATTAATAAGTGACACATCGCTGGACGCTGTTATGTCAGACTGATGGAAAAACATGCCAGAGATGGTGTGCCAAGAAGTTTCACAACAACCCGAACTGCAACAACCCGAGCTACAAAAACCCGAGCTACAACAACCCACGTTGCAATTAATGCCCAGAGAGGTGGGTGATCTCTCCTGTTCCCGGATGGTCTTGAGGTGTTCTCTGCAAATAATTTTAGCTCGCTCTTGAGCTAGTTTCTTCAGCTCTTCAGTCAAGTGGGCCTCAGTTTCAGCTGAGAGAAAGTTTTTGTACAGTTTGTGATAGTATGGTTGACAACAGTTTATCAGACAGCAAGACCATACTGCCCACACACCAACACCACCCATAATTAGTGACAAGCCGATTATCTGCAGAAACAGAAACATAAATATGAAATCCTGTAGGTTATAATATTTGTGTATGTGTGTGTGTGTTGCCAGATGGGAGTTTGTGTGTAAAATAAGCACGCTAACTAGCCCAAAGCCAACTACTTTTTACTGTCTACATCGAGCCTTACAAGGACATACACACAGAAGTGACAAATGACTATATAAAAATTTAAATGTATTGATCATTCGACTATTTACTCCTTCATATGCTTACCAGAGATTCCATCCTGAAATGAGTTTTGAGTTTAATTTCTTCATCCCAGAGAGTTTCATTTTTGCAAGCCATATAGCCTCCATTGTTTGCTTTATAGCATTCGAACCAGTCACCATCAAGGAATACAGCCGCTATCCAAAATACCCCTGTCAACAGAAGACGAAGGAACTGCTCCCAAACAAAATAGCACCGATTACAGTGTTTGTTCCCCAGGCTCTGGTCACCACAACACAACAGTTTATGTTTGTGTTTGTCAATGATGAATACCAACAAGAATAGGATAAATGGAGGTGCACACATGTACATTATGTCGTAATGGTGGATTCCACGAGTACAGAAGCAACGGAAAGTCAGCTCAAATATGTACTTGAGGATGTAGAAGGTGACCAGGGCCACAAAGGCATTTGCAGCTGTGGATAAGAGAGTGAAAATACTTTCTGGAAGGGCCTGGGCAAGATTAGGCATTATGGGTAGATGAAGGTAAAGATGGTCTGCTTAAAGCAAGGGTTCAACTGAAGAGGATGTTCAGGCAGATGATGCTGTGATGCTGCAGATGGATAGCTGGCACTGGAAAGGGAGGAAACACTGTTGAGTTTGAGTGTGGAATTTGCTGTCATACATTAGATAGCAGACATGCGTTGCAAGACATAAGAACGTATGATCATTCAGGGTTAATATATTATCGTGCTTCTAGGAAATGTAAGATCTACAATTTTCAATTGTCTCAACTGTACTGACTACATCAAAGGTCAGTTGGTGAGTCTTACCACATTCATATTGAAAACAAAATATAAATGCTGCATTTAACTGCCTTGTTGCTTTATCAATGACTCTGTCTAGTAAACATTTAAAACATGAACAATCATGTAGTGTGGGGAAAATGGCCTATTCTTAATTGTTTGTAATAGCGTCTTGTAAAGTAATGCTACGTGGCTATTCGATGATTTGAACAGTAGGCCAATCCATTCCCGTTACAATCCTCAACTACAAAAATAATTCAACAGTTACATTTTTCTGTCTATGTTCCAGGTCTGAATGAATTGTGTATCTATTTTGAATGTTGTGCTGTCCCAAAGTGCCTTACAACAGACTTGATGTTGAGCATCCTGGCAAGTAGTAAAAAGTAAATATTAGCCTAATTAGCTGATTAGCGAGCATAGATGATTATCTCACACTCATCAGTAATTTGACAACTGCCATAATCATTCAGTTTAATGTAATACCATGTTAGGTAATGTGTTATTTAGATTCCTGTGCTCACTTTTAGAGAATACCCCAGCGTAACGCCCAAAAACATAGTATGTTGATAGTTCTGATTACAGGAACCAGGATTTAGGTTGAAATAGTATCTTTTGAGGATAATTAGTCAGTTTCCTTCAGTCTACCCACAAATCTCACCTTATTGCTACTTTTGACATGTAGAAAAAAAGTACATTAATTTACTTTATGAACACGATTTGATAGTACAAGTTTTTATTCTAATGTTGCACAAAGCTTCAGTTGCTGTTGTTTGGTTTGTCTGTGTTAAGGTCCTCCAAACAAACAATTTATTTGAGATAAATAGTGGTCATACTCCAAAAATAGGTGAAGGCATAACTAAGGAATTGCTGCAACCAAGATATAGATTTTGTTTTGTACAGGGAAAAGGACGGATGTTCACTTATAATGTGATTTTTGCACTGCAAACTGTCAGTTGACAAAGAGTAAATCAGAGATATAAAATATCTTTAATTAAGAACATATTCCATTCAAATATAAAGGTTTTCTGTGTACTATGTACTATGTATTTTTCTTTTCATTATAAACGAGGGTTATGAAAATCTCCTTTGAACTTCTTTGTACGCATGTACCAACTACCTCGCCTGTCAAAAAATGAGAATGTATTTTACTTACACTTTGTGAAGATCAACCGTCAGAGAATCATAGAAAATGCCTGTGAGTCAATTCAACAAATTAGATTTTGTTGCTGTTTGCCAAGTCAAAGCTGTGTTTTTGCCCTGTATATCTGAGTGAGTACGTGACAAACCTCTGTCTGGTACTTGTTTGTCTTGAGGTGAGTTCATATGCCTTCATTTAGTTGACTCTCAAGCTTTTTTTCTCAGATGAGTTTCAGAAGGCTTCTGGGTACAGCTGTGGCATTGACAGCGTGGTGACTTGTGCTTTCCTGTTTCTCATGAGAATGTTCTGCCATTTAGGTATCAGAATGCACCCAAACCAACCACAGGTATCATGTCATATGAAACAACTGAAAGCACAATACTGCTAGTCATACCTAAAATGCCCACCAAACTACTTATGGTATAATAATGACACAAAATCCTTTTTCTATGAAAACATATTTTCTTTGCATGAAAGTATTTATTTCCATACTAACCATACAAGCACAAGATTGAATACTGGCTTTGCTCCACAGCATGTTTGAACCCAGACTAATCCAGGTGTATGTTTCCAAGCAGTTACTGACATGAGCGGTTTATGTAGCACAGGTCTGTACCCGCCGGCCTTTTCAATTTAATTCATTTTCATTCTATTGATTGCCTCAAAGCGCTTTACGGAACCCAAGGCTGAGCCCCTAGACTAGGGCCTAGAGCAAGCACAAGATGAGAAGTAGTAGCCTTTGTGACATTCATCCCCCCACCCCCCATCACCACCACCTTCCCCCACCTCCTCATTGCACCCTGAGTGTGTGTGAGTATTTTCATCATCATTTAGCACATGTGTGAACACTGATTCCGACATTAATTCTGGTCTGATTTTGCCTCTTATGTCTAATTGAGTTTGTAAGTGTCATATTCTTGCTTGCCTGACAAGTTAAAACGAGAGACAGGCTTGCAGGGGCACTTGTAAAAAGTCTGCCATAGGCACAAGGGCACTGTGCGATGGAGACTGTGGTAAAAGTCTGCAATAGGCACAAGGGCACTGTGCGATGGAGACTGTGGTTAGCCTGTGCACCAAATGCAAAAGCACTGTGGTCAGTTCCCCTTCACTGCTGTCAACCTTTTCATGCCACTGCATTGTCAAACTCTGAACTTGTGTGAGTGCATTCTCTTCTTGTTCTGTCCAACCATGCCAGGAGAGCAGAGATATGTAAATATGGCGTGTATAAATGTGTTCATTCATAATGTTTTGTTGTTCACAGGTTTTGTTAGTCCCTTATAGAATCTAAATGATCGAAAGACAGTCATTTTGTCTCATAAACTGTTAGCATCAATCTGCTCTATCATGGACCATAACATGAATCATTGCATTCTGGGAAGGAGTATGGTGGTATAATTCTGATTTTAATGTAATAGGGTAGCAACTGCGTAATGAGTATAGCCTTGGTCTGGAGAAGTACAGCTGAGGGGGTGGGGTTTACACAGCACAGCTCTGTACCCGCCGGCTTTTATTTTAAGCATGTCAAGTGTTTGCCTGACTGAAATGTGGTTTCTTATATGACTGATTTCAGATAAACTCCTCCCCTCAGGGCCAGCTGAGGCTTTCTGTCATGTAAGTGTTTCCTGTTTAAAGACATTAGGCTGATCACATTTGAATCAGAGGTGCATTCACTGGTGCCCTGCATCACCTGGAGGACCAGTGCTGTACAGAAGTCCCAGTAGATTAACTGACAGCCTTTAAACCAGATTGGCACATCCCTCAGTCAACATGACACATCCTGACCACCAGCTTCTACCCTTCTCCTCCCTAAATAATATATCTCTGTTACGGGCCTTTATCTGAAAACCGCTATCAGGCTCTCTTACCGATTATGGCTAGTATTCGGTCTATTGCTATGGGTCTCTGTTCTCTGTTTTTAAAAAAAACATACATACACAGTCAGGGCAACTTCCACAACGTTGTTATTCTATTTGATGTACTTAATGTACTTTATCATTCCAATTACAGTATGTTATTATATTTAATGGAATTTGTCCTTTATTCCTCTATTTATTCACTCTGTTCCTTACTTTTAATTTTTCTATGCTCTTCACAACACAAGCTGGGGCCATCTTCTGGCCAACTGGGCCTAATGGTGTAAACGTCTCCAGGTCAAGTGTTGAGGTTCAAGTTGAGATGTCCTGCAATAAAGTCTGGATGCCAGGCGCCTTACGACCTACTTTTGTTTAGTTGCCGATATGAGACCTGCAGTTCTCCCTCACCGGAGACTGATCTTGCCCTTAGCTGTCAGAGCCAACGTACATATGCATCCATACACTCCTAGACACTCGTTCTTGCTTTTTGTTGTTTATTTTAGTTTAATAAAATGATTTCTTCTTTTAAATTAACTTTGCTGTCATTTTTATGTTTACGGCCCGGCTCGTGTGACCACAACATAAAAAAGGGGAGGCAGACAATTTAGTTAGTTCAAAAGAATAAATAATTTGATTAAACTAAGATAAAAAACAAAAGAATAAATAATTGCTAAATGCTTTGAAAAGTAATTCAATTAATCTGAGGCTCTTTGAGAGGAACTTGCATTATGCACAGAGGCACTGAGCACTGGTGACGTAATGCAAAGGGGTTGCGGTCGGTGCCACCTTCTCTGCCCTTCAGCCATTTCATGACACTGCCTTGTGCAATCTGTACTTCACTTATGCTAAAATGGAGTGCATTGGTGAGTGCATTCACTTCTTGTTTTGCTTGTGGCATTGTGGCTGTAGCATTGACAGTGTGGTGACTTGTGCTTTCCTGTTTCTCATGAGAATGTTCTGGCATTTAGGTATCAGAATGCACCCAAACCAACCACAGGCATCATACCATACGAAACAACTGAAAGAACTGTACTGCTAATCATACCTAAAATGCCCACCACACTACTTATGGTATAATAATGACACAAAATCCTTTTTCTATGAAAACATATTTTATTCACATGAAAGTATTTATTTCCAAACTAACCATGCAAGAACAATATTGAATACTGGGTTTGCTCCACAGCCTGTTTGTACCCAGATTGATCCAGGTGTATGTTTCCCTGTCGAACCAAGCAGTTGCTGATATGTGCCTAATCCGGCTGGAGAGCTTCATATTACATACAGTTACACTAATTGTTAATGAATCAGTGTATCTATGTGCTGTTATTCACTGATTCACTGATGAAGTCATGAGCCCCCTAGAGCAAGCACAAGATGAGAAGTAGCAGCCTTTGTGACATTCAACCCCAACCACCCCCACCAACCCTGTAACCTCGGCATGTGAGGAGGACGTGCTAGCATGGAAGCTAAAACCCATCATTGCAAGAGTTTGTCACCTGTCAAGGTTTAAAGGGAGTGAGATTTACATGCTACTTAGACCATATTGTCATCTTATTTGGCACATATATGAACACTGATTCCGAGATCAATTCTGGTATGATTTTGCCTCTTATGTCTAATTGAGTTTGTAAGTGTCAGATTCTTGCTTGCCTGACAAGTTAAAAGGAGAGAGACAGGCTTGCGGAGGGACCTGTAAAAAGTCTGCAATAGGCACAAAGGCACTGTGCGATGGAGACTGTGGTAGGCCTGTGCACCAAATGCAAAAGCGCTGTGGTCAGTGACCCCTTCTCTGCTGTCAACCATTTCATGCCACTGCATTCTCAAACTCTGAACTTGTGTGAGTGCATTCACTTCTTGTTCTGTCCAACCACGCCAGAGGAGCAGAGATACTGTATGTAAATATGGCGTCTATACATGTGTTCATTCCTAATGTTGTGTTGGACACAGGTTTTGTTAGTCCCTTATAGAATCTAAATGATCTAAATACAGTAATTTTGTCTCATAAACTGTTAGCATCCATCTGCTCTGTGACGGACCATGCATTGGACCGTTGCATTCTGGGTGTTATAACATTGTTGGCTTCCCCATCAAGTCAATTCTAAAATGTTCTGCCCATCTGGAAATCCATAATTAAATGTCTTTATTAAGAACTAAGCCAGTGGGCTTTTTTGTTATTCTGTCAAGGGCTCCATGGTGAATCATGTAAGATCAGTCTTTTACCCAGCTTTCCACTTCTGCTGTTAATAACATTTTGTAGTGTGGTTGATACTTGCATTCGACCCCCAACATCAGATGAGGTGATTTATAAATATATGACCTATAAAAAATATACATTTCCCAGCATACATGACACCAAATATTGGCATGTGGAAGATTCTGGGCTGCTTGATGGATTAATGGTAAGATGTAAAGTTATGACTTTCGTTGTTGTTAGTTGTTTTTCACTATCAACGCTACGTCATAAGTGGTTTACAACTCAAAAAACATGTATGGTTTGGAATTCATGAAAGATGTTGAGACTGTAAAGATCTTAGTTGACAAAAAAGCTAAACCTAAATAATCGATTTAAAATTCCAACAAAGAAACAATTCAAGCATAGAAACAATGCATATCACTCATCTTTATTTTTTATAGTCTATTTTATTAGGTGCAAGTGTGAAAGGAAAGATAAGTCATGGCCGTTTCTTTTCTAATCAGGTTTGCTGATAGATATGTAGCACATAATATGACCACAAGATGGCGACATTGGCTTGGCTATGTCTACAATGGCGTCATAGTCGTTAGTGAAGTTGTACTTGTGTTTTGTTATGTAGGCTTACAGGTAGCCTATGAAGTGAACTTTTGTGTAAAATACAGACATATTTCTTACACTAAATTATGGTAAATTAACACTGGGTAAATGGAATACTAAATCTCTTTTACTCAGTCTTTTTAGTTATTCACAAAAGCAGACAGTTATCTAACATTCACTAACAGACAATATAAATTAGTATATGAATGGCAAACTAATGTTAACATGTAGAAAATAATTATGTGCTTTGAACTATCAACGCTACCCTGTACAAAGTGGTCTTTTTGTAAATACAGACATACTTCTTACACTATATTATGGTAAATCAACACTGGGTAAATGGAATACTACATTTCTTTTACTCAGTCTTTTTAGTTATTCACAAAAGCAGACAGTTATCTAACATTCACAAACAGACGATATAAATTAGTATATGAATGGCAAACTAATGTTGTTAACATGTAGAAAAGAATTATGTGCCTTGAGGCTGATCAACAACATCATTTTTTACCCATATGATGTTTCAAATACAAGTACACTGTAGGCCTATTATTCTACCCATGACTGTGGTACAAGTCGGTCTGGTCTGTCAGTCTGGTCTGGTCTTGTCTGGGCAGGTCTGTCAGTCTGGTCTGTCACTCTGGTCTGGTCTGGTCTGGTCTGGTCTGGTCTGGTCCGGTCTGGTCTGGTCTGGTCTGGTCTGGTCTGCTCTGGTCTGGTCTGACCTGGTCTGGTCTGGTGTAGTCTGGTCTGGTCTGGTCTGGTCTGTTCTGGTCTGGTCTGGTCTGGTCTGGTCTGTTCTGGTCTGTTCTGGTCTGGTCTGGTCTGGTCTGGTCTGGTGTAGTCTGGTCTGGTCTGGTCTGGCCTGTTCTGGTCTGGTCTGGTCTGGTCTGGTCTGGTCTGGTCTGGTCTGGTCTGTTCTGGTCTGGTCTGGTCTGGTCTGGTCTGGTCTGGTCTGGTCTGGTGTAGTCTGGTCTGGTCTGGTCTGGCCTGTTCTGGTCTGTTCTGTTCTGGTCTGGTCTGGTCTGGTCTGGTGTAGTCTGGTCTGGTCTGGTCTGGTCTGTTCTGGTCTGGTCTGGTCTGTTCTGTTCTGTTCTGTTCTGGTCTGGTCTGGTCTGGTCTGGTCTGGTCTGGTGTAGTCTGGTCTGGTCTGGTCTGGTCTGGTCTGGTCTGGTGTAGTCTGGTCTGGTGTAGTCTGGTCTGGTCTGGTCTGGTCTGGTGTGGTCTGGTCTGTCTGGTCTGGTCTGGTCTGGTCTGGTCTGGTCTGTTCTGTTCTGGTCTGGTCTGGTCTGGTCTGGTCTGTTCTGTTCTGTTCTGGTCTGGTCTGGTCTGGTCTGGTCTGGTCTGGTCTGGTCTGGTGTAGTCTGGTCTGGTCTGTTCTGGTCTGGTCTGGTCTGTTCTGGTCTGTTCTGTTCTGGTCTGGTCTGGTCTGGTCTGGTCTGGTGTAGTCTGGTCTGGTCTGGTCTGGTCTGGTCTGGTGTAGTCTGGTCTGGTCTGTTCTGGTCTGGTCTGGTCTGTTCTGGTCTGTTCTGTTCTGGTCTGGTCTGGTCTGGTCTGGTCTGGTGTAGTCTGGTCTGGTCTGGTCTGGTCTGGTCTGGTGTAGTCTGGTCTGGTCTGTTCTGGTCTGGTCTGGTCTGTTTGGGAGCTCCTCTCTGTTCCTTCCCCTGATGTTCCTCTGGCCAATTCAATGAAGAACTCCTCCAATCGTATTTGATTCGGGAAGGCCGCTTGTTCTTCAGCCTGGTCCTGTAAGATCTGTCTCATGGCCGTGTCCTTCTCTTTCTGCAGGTGCCCGTTGAACAGCGACCTCTCGTATGACTCATCCCTCTCCGACTGATAGAAGTAAAGTTTTGAAATAGAAGTCCATGCCTTCTCGACGTCCGCCCTCAAATCGCGGTTCCTGGTATTATTTTCACCGGGTTGTTCTCTTGGTAGTCTTTCAGTTTCTCTGATCATTTTGATGGGTTCTCGGATGATTACTTTAGATCGTTCTCGGGCTAGTTCAATCAATGCCGTTCTCAAGTTCGTCTCAGTTTCTTCTGAGAGGTGATCTTCATAGAGTCTTTTGTAGTATGAACCCCAGCATTTGCCTTTTATCAAAACCCATGACCATATCACCCACAAAGCAGCGCCAGCAAAGGTTAAAGATAAGCCAATGACCTACAGTAGTGATGGAAGAGAAGGTTTATGTTAGGCCCACAACCCAGCTTGATAACACTTATCAGAAACAGCCCTTCTATTTCCTTACATAAATAATAATAAATAATAATATAAATAAGTCTAGCTGATAGACACAATAATAATAGTATAAATAAGTCTAGCTCATAGACACACAGATAAAGCAGCAGGTTGGAACTCCACCAGCAAAGTATCTGTGAGCATGCAATCCTTCTCATGCGTGGACAATCATGATAATTACACATCTTGTGTAGTCCTACTGTGCAATGTGTAGCCTAAACATTTGTTTTGTAAATCCCTTTGGACAAAAGCATCTGCCAAACACCAAACAGAACTAAACATAAATGCAATAGATCCATTCTTTTTTTGCACAGAACGTTTCATTTTCATAAATTTTTAAAGAAAATATATTTAGTTATGACTTACAATAGATTCATTCTTGCATGAAATGATGAACTTATTTTCCTCATATGTCAGATTATCCTTCTTTGTGCAGGGAATCTTCATATGTATTTCATCCTTATTACCCGTATAACATACATACCAGTCACCATCTATAAACACTGCAGCTATCCAGAATAGTCCAATGGAGAGAAGCTGGATGACTTGTTGAACAGCAAAACTGCAGCAATTGTTACATCTTTGGAAAGGACCACAACAAAACAGCTTCTGGTAGGTTTTGTTCATTGCATATACTAGTAGATATATTATCCATGGTGGCAGGACCATGTACAGTATGCCCAGGCGGTGCATCCCTGGAGAACAGGAGCAGGTGAAATCCAGCTCGAAGATGTACTTGAAGATGAAGAAGATGACCAAGAGCACAAACGCACCAGCAGCTTTGGTCAGCAGAGAGACCATAGTCTGTGGGACATCGTGTCCAGAATGAGTCATTGTAGTTCAACTTAACCTGAGCCGCTGAGTCTGAATAAGAAACAGAGACGAGCCAGTTGCTATGGTGTGAGAGTTCTAACACCTGTTGGATTATAAAATTACCTCTTACTTTATATAAACATGTGGAAACTGTACAGTTCCTCCCTGGAAATTTGGTAGTTTTGATTTGACTGATAACTTCCCTACCATAGGATCACACTACGGGGACCAACCTTCCGTTCGTCAACTGGCACCACAATGTGTCTGTTTCCTCAGTATGGCCCAAGCCACATGCTGACTCAAGCATGTGAATCAATTTAGTCCTTGACCAAGCATCAAACCTCTCCTCTTCTAACTTCATCTAGTATTTCTGATAATGTAGAAGTGGTAGTTGTGTGTGGCATGGTCATGGGTGCTGTACATGTGGCTCATGTAAACACTTGTGGTGAGGGGACTTTTAGTCTGCAGTATGCTTGCTGATGCCAGCTACTTTTCAGAACAATTGCGGCAACTTTTGGACAATGGCAGCTTTCCTCCCTGGTGCTTCCGATATCACCGTTAACACCAGAACCTAGTCAATACAAACACATTATAATATAGGCTACTTATTTAGGTGTTTCTCTGAAAACCCTCTGCAACATGTGCAGAAGCATACCGCCTTTTCTATTTACGCTAACCCCTTGAAACCATGCCCAAATGGAGTAATAACAAACAGAAGGGGAACCACCCAGAACCAGTGTCTGGGCTGGCTGTGTTTCTTTGACTGGGCATATGGGCTGGCCCATGACCTAAGCCTGTGGGCTATCAGCAGTGTCAGCACACACCTCTCCCAGATAATATTGACCTAAGGAGGGGAGAGCGCGCTCCTCCCATCCATTCACCTGGCATGAGGTGAACTACAGGTATGACACAGGTGAGACTCGAAGTCACACACTGAAGGCTGTCGCTTCGCCGAATGCAGACCGATGCAGGCCGATGAAAGCGTGTTCATTTTGAGGATTGGTCAGGGAGTTCTCACCCAGCAGAGGAATAGGGGGAGAGCACTATGGCTTCCATTGGGAATATCATCTTTGGCAGGTACGTCAGACCCAGGTGGCAGTTGAGTTGGGTCTGGAATTTGAAAGTGTTCGGTTGGAGCTGAAATTGCTTTAGGTTGTTGTGGAACCTTTTGTGAAATAAGTGAAATGGCTTCACATGGCAGGACTGTTTGACTAAATTGCAAATAGCTTTGTGCGTAGTGTTTGTCATTTAGCTGTTTCTTAAAGTTTTTTTTACACTCTCACAGCATGATCATCCTCATATTTGTGATGAGTGGGTTCATTATTCTGCTCTTGGCCATCGCATTCTCAGGTCAGTGGGCTCTCGAGACACATGCATGCATGAGAAAATGCATGTATCTATGAATGCAACCATGTATGTGTGGGTGTGTTTGTGTGTATGTATGTGTGTGTGTGTGTGTGTGTGTGTGTATGTGTATGTGTATGTGTATGTGTATGTGTGGGTGTGTTTGTGTGTATGTATGTGTGTGTGTGTGTGTATGTGTGTATGTGTGTATGTATGTATGTCTGTATGTATGTATGTATGTATGTATGTATGTATGTATGTATGTATGTATGTATGTGGGTGTGTGTGTGTGTGTGTGTTTGTGTGTGTTTATGTGGGTATGCATGTGTGTGTGTGTGTGTATATGTGTGTGTGTGGGTGTGTATGTGTATGTGTATGCATATGTGTATGTGTGTTTATGTGTATGTGTATGTGTGTGTGTGTGTGTGTGTGTGTGTGTATGAGTGTGTGTGTATATATGTAGGTATGCGTGTGAGTGTGTGTGTGTGTGTGTGTGTGTGTGTGTGTGTGTGTGTATGTGTGTGTATGTAGGTATGTGTTTGTGTGTGCATGTGTGTGTGTGTGTGTGTGTCTGCTATAAGGTATGAACACATCTATTTGTTTGTATGCACATGTGCCACTGGATGATTATACACACATTATACTTTATTCGTGCTTCACTTCTCTCCAACTGGCAGGTGGTCAGGGCTTTCTGAGAGCCACTAACCGCTCCCCCGTTGGGAACCTGAGGCAGGACGTAGTCTTGGACTGCAGCTTCAGCCCAAAGCAGGACAGCCAGGGCAGGTCTGGTGACGTGTCCGTCACCTGGAAGAAAGTGGGTCTCACAGGGGTGGTGTATCGCTACCAGAACCGGGCTCCAGATCTGGTTGACCAGAACCCCACGTTCAAGGACAGAACCCAACTCTTCCCGAATGCCTTGGCCAGTGGGAATGCTTCTTTACTTCTGCAGAGGGTTAGAGAGCAGGACCAGGGCGTGTATCAGTGCATCGTGAGCGCCCCTAGTGGCAAGGGGTCTATCAACATTCATCTCTGGGTAGCAGGTACACCTGCATGAACTTGTATTATAATGTAATATATTTAGCATATAGTTAGTAATCGCTTGCGTCTAACAATACACACAATAGTGCAGGTTATTTTTTATCAATACAATGCGCTAAATCTTTGAAACTGTGACACTGCCATTGTTACACACAACGCCAGAACTGCATAAAGAAGATAAGGTAACTAAGCTTACAGAATGGTTATCGTATTTTTGAGCACTTAAAGTGATTCGATCTAGATGCCGAAAGCCCTCTGTAAATCACATTTAGTTGGATTGGTGAATACAATAGTATATATATATATATTCTATAATAAATTACTTACTAATTTTAAATGGTAATAGCTGACCCCATATTAATGGTGGTGATTCCATTATGGCATTGAAATATGAGTACCATTAACTTGCTGCGCCGTAGAACCGCCAGCCCTGTTGATACTGCAGATCGGTTTGCTAAACACACAAGGCTGATATTTCTGTGAGTAATGTTTGTGTAGCCTCAGCATAGCCAAGTGGTGTCAAACATATCACAACTGATAAGGTCATTCCAGACTAAATGCGCAGTGAACTTCACTGGCCTTTACCATGATTATTTTGTGTTGCTTACCGCCAAAACACAGGAAACCAAGCACACGACAAGATACCACACTCACTTGCGGTCATGACTCGCAATGTTGCGATAACACGTCACATTGTTGTACAACAGAGGTAACTTTCTGTTTCTTTCAGTGAGTTCAGGATCATTCCCAGTGAAAGAGGAAAGATGTTTAGGTTAAACTAAAGAGGAAAGAGATATAGGTTAAACTATTGAAGTTGCTCAAGGTCAGACCAGACTTCTGTCTCTGAGGGTAACTTGGTTGTGTTCAACAGAGTGAGAAAATGAGAAAAAGTTCTAGTGCCAACTCAAACACTGTACTGTGGCTTAAGATGAAGTAATGGGGAAGTATGAGAGGAAAGATTGGAAAAGAAATCTTCAAGGTTGTTGTTTAGTTTGAGAGAGTTTGGAATCATTACCAATGAAACATATGGAAGCAACAGTGTATGAAATGCTGTGATGTTTTTGTTGATGTTTTATCCAATTCGTTGCATTTCTAAATGGCTAATCAATAGTTTTTTTTTTAACTAAAAATGAATTAATTTAAACCATTTCTTATTCTTTGTGTATCCTTCCAGCATATTCCGCTCCCAAATTCAAACAGGTGGGAACCAACTTAACAGCAGAGGCTCAGAGGTGGTTCCCCAAACCCAATGCCGCCTGGGCGGACCACACTGGCCGCGCCCTGAACAGCAGTACCCAGTTTTTCAACAACTCTGCCGGAATCTTCCGGGTGATGAGCACCCTGCTAGAACCGGCCCACAGGGACGAAACCTACACCCTCGTTATCAGTAACCATCTCGTCATCGCCATCTCCGAGGCAACTCTGACAGGTAAATAAATAGACAGAACCACAGCGTACAGCACACAGGAACTCTCTCCAGGATGCTTCACAGTCCAGTGAATGGCATATGCACAGTAGAAGCTCCCCAGGCAAGCAAGTTGATGAGCTGTCAAGCGAGTAGCAGGCAGAAATAAACAGTCTTGAGGACAGTAGCCCTAAAAGTAAATATAGACTTGACATGTCTTCATTCGACTTTGCTTCAAGAATGTCCCCTCCACTGCCAATGATGGTGACTGAAGACTGTCATGTATCTCCATTAAAATTGTGTTTAATGCATGTTTAATTATGCTATGGCAATGTTCAATTGCTTGTAAACTTCATCTTTAGTCACACTGTCAGACAACTTAATATGGGCCTGTGTAGGCTATATTATCACAAACAGTCTCTCCTTTGTACAACTCCAGGGGACTCTGACGTGCCAGTGAGGACCGACTTCACATTCAACACTGCATCACCCAGGCTGCTGACCTCGTGTCTCGCCCCAACACTGCTCTCTTTCTGCCTGCTGTTAACATGAGATGACCAAAGATACATCCGCGCTAAAAACACTGGTGTCTGGGCCCTAGTTTGGCGGCAAAAACGGCTGGCGGAAACAGGAGAGCATGCACGCTTTTGCACAAGCGGTAAAGCGAGCGATAAAGGTGTGATCATTGGTACAAAGTGGGCAGAGCCAGGCCGAAGTTAATTTGTCACAGTTTTGGTTAAAGCCAACCAATAGCATCGTCTAGCAGTCCCTTGAAACTGAATGCGTCAGACAAGATTACAATGTAAGAAGATGGAAATATCGCCGTGAGTTCTGGACAGTTTTACAAGGAATAAACTGTAGAAAACATGATAGTAGCTTGTCAGACTGATTTTAAAATGCCGCACAATATCCCTTCAAACTAATTGTTATATTGTTAACTGGGGTAGCCTACATGATTTTGAGCACTTTTTTGGTTCACTTAGATTCCATGCCAATCTAACATTATTTGTATAATGTTAATGTTATATCTCACGTAGGCCTACATTCTGAAAAATGTTTAGACTAGAATGTAAAATGTCTAAACATATGTAACATATGATAGGCTACATAATCAATTAAATAAGCTGAATTAGTTTAATGGAGCACATTTCCAGCTTCGGAGCCATGTATGGAAACAAAAAATTAGGAGCTTACATCTTTGCTGAAATGTTAAATGTTTGAGCAGACATTCTGGCACTTGCTGCGGTGCGAATTGTGAAGAGGAATTGTGTCAGCAGAAAAGGTCATTTCTATTTTCTATGGACATGAAAGTCTTCTGCAACTTCCACTCCTTTCCCCAATAGCATAGACGACCTACTGTGTAGTGGTGCGGAAGAATGGTGGTAAACTTTTAGACTACAACAGCATATTAGTAGTGTAATCTCAGATAAGGTTGCCATTCAGCATTAATTAGATTAATTGTATCCTTTACATGGCTTTTTTACTTGGAATTATTCTGGAAACAAACTGTAGCCTAGGCTATTTGGTGCAGTCGGCGGATCCGGGACCGCTGCAGAACCGAACAGGTGAGTGAAAGCCTGTTTAGCTGAGAATTGGATCAACGAGAGAGAATGGACATATTAATCTGCGTAATACGAGGATACTGGTGACTGTATATGTAGATGTATTATCGATATGGGGATGTGCCATAGAGAGGGGGAAACGGATGTGTAAAATGCAAAAGCAGCAGTAATCAGTAGCCTGCGTGAATGGGGAATACATACGACATAGGGGGTTGTGAGCTAGGCTGTTTCCGCCAGGCGTTTTCACCACCAAACCAGGGCCCTGTGTCACACATTGGAGCTTCTCATTCTTGTTTGTATTTTTTTCCAAAATTTGCAAAAAATGTAAAGGACAAACATATGAACTGACAGTTAATTATTTTTATTTTTTTTAATAAATATGAAGGTACATGGTAAACACATGGTAAATATGGTTTATATATCATTTCAAATATTTAACATTAGGACTCATGGACAATTAGATTAATAGCATGGTCATGTCACTCATGTTATAGTAGAGGTGGTATTTTATAATGAAAATAAAACTAAAATCAGTGATAGTTTGCTCTGCAAATGTATTACAGTTCTGTAACTAGAAGGGCACTCGGGGAGCGCAGAACCAATATTCACCATCTCGTAACAATAAAGCTAGTAAAAACAAAACCTCGATCCGATCCTTGATGCAGATCCGCTCCAAAATGTACCTCCTCCAAGTTCATTCGTTTCTGCGTAATCCTGCTGACAGACAAAAAGACAAACAAACAAACTGAACCTAAAACAACTTCCTTGGTGGGAATACTAATAATGTTTGACTGGCGTAAAGTCTTTCTTACCAGTAGATGGGGACAGACGGTTTTAAGATAGTTGAGGCTCGCAGTACCCTGTCGATGGGCCTCTCCTCTCCCGACATAGCCCCTCGGATGGTAGCTCAGGCCACGCCTGTAACGGCGCTTCCACACGGTGATTGGACCGTAGTAGACCAAGGAACCGAGTGTCAAATATCAGCTGAAGAGTAAAGTGAAGAATGAAGTTTCAGGGGAAAAGTTTCTCTGTGGTGGGGGTTGATATGTTCAGTGCTTCGCCGGACTAAATATTTGCGTTTTAAAGACGGATTGTCAACAACAAAAATCGACATCTAGGCCTACGTTTTAGTCAGTTTGTTACTGTTGTTCAATTTTGTTGAAGGTTTGAGCAGCTGTTTGTTAACTGGTCGTGGGTTACCACTTTGCTAACCTCACCACTTTGCCTATAACACTCATTTCGAGTTAATGACTTAAAAACATGTCGGTTTCCGATGAAAATTCGATTAAAGATGTAGAAACAAAGTCAACGCTTAAAGAGAGTGACAGTTCTCCAAGACCCCAAGATAACGGCGAGGGTGTCAACAATTCGCGAGCTGTCTGCCGGGTTTGCAAAAGGTTATACCGTGAACCTAAAATTTTACCATGCTTGCATACATTTTGCGCTGATTGCATTCGTCAACTGGAGCCGTTCTCACTGTCCGGAATCAATGGCAAAGCACTTTTACCCAAAAAGGAGTACAATGGCAACCACGTTTCAGTCACCGTCTTGTGTCCGGAGTGTGACTCCGAGGTGGACCTTCCAACCTCCGGGGCGGATGGGTTAACCACAGATCACCTCGCTCTGGACGAGGTATTCATGGAGACTCTCTTGAACGAAAACTGCGTTGTGTGCGACCTCTGCAGCGAGGGAGACGCCGGGAAGCGATGCGAGGTGTGCTGTGTCAACCTATGCGAGTTTTGCAGTCAAGCCCACAGGTGAGATGTTCACTGACGCCCTTGTCATTATGCAGCATTAGCTGATTTTTAGATACTCTCACTAACTCTTTAAAGAGAGATGTCTTATTGAGCCAACTAAGTGTCCTGAAATATTTTCAGACAAGTAAAGTTTGAGATAATTAACTTGCTGTGCTGTGAACTGTGGCCTATCTGTCCACACAGCTACCCCTCCCCCCAATACAAACGCACTACCATTTGGCCAGCACAGTATCCCACGTTTAACAGTCTTACACAGTACACAGAACAAATACAAAATTCCTCTATCTGAATTTCTGTTTTCTCAGGCCATCAAACAACTCCTTTAACCTACTTGTCTTCTACATTCATCAAGAGCATGCAGGGAAAATGAGAGAACTCGTCCATATCAGTGTCACACACATAGCTTACGCTGTTCCTCTGGTAACCAAGCATTATTGTAATAGTGTTATCATTGTTACAGAGGCAAATACAGAATTCCTTGGGCCCATACTCTCTCAGACTACAACACAAAATGAACACATGCCTCACATCTACCGCATATTATACTGCCAACAAGAAGATACAGGGAGAATTAGGCCTAACTTCAACATGTCAATCTGTGCCACATATACAGTTACTCCTGTCTGTCTGTCTTTGTACTTGTACTTTGTACCCATGTAGGACAGGGGAGGATAGGTCCAACCTGTTGTCTACCAGTGCCACACATACAACCTACACTGTTCCTCCTTGACTACTTCTACTGCTAACGGATATTCTCTTGGACTATCAATCAACTTCTTCAACCAACCTCCCTTTTGTACAGACATCAAAAAGATGCAGGGCAAATTAGGGATAATATGTCTATCATATAGCTACCGCTTTTCCTCTTTGTACTTATTCTATCCCTTTACCCACGTAGGAGACAGAAGAGGACGTCATCTCACTCTATCCAGAGCCTGGAAGAGCTGAAGACCCAGGGTCGCCTGTCGCGGCCAGTCCTTTGCACCCTTCACCTAGGACAGGAGCTGCGGCTCTTCTGCGAGCCGTGCGACACGCCCGTGTGCCTGGAGTGCGCCGCTACCTTCCACCGCGAGCACCGCTGCAGCCCGGCACGCGATGTGGTCCATCGCCACGGCGACCGCATCCGCGAGATGGTAGCGGGGAGCCTGCGCCCGCGCATGGGCCACCTGGAGGAGTCGCTGCGGCGCGTGGAGCTGTCGCAGGACGAGCTGGGCAACCGGACGGAGGTGCTGGCGGCCGAGGTGCGGGCATATGCACGTGGCTACGCGGGCGCGGTGGAGGTGCACTGCCGCGGGCTCCTGCGCCGGTTGGAGGAGCTACGGACGCAGCGCCGCAACCAGCTGCACCTGCAGGGGGCACAGCTGAAGCAGGCGCTGACCGACGCGCGTGGCGCTGCCGACTTCGCCGAGCGTTTGCTCACCTGCGGCTCCGACGCCGAGATCCTCAGCGCCAAGGCCGTCACGCTGCGCCGCCTCACACAGGTCGTCGATACCGGCTACGACCCCAGCCCTGCTACCGTCGCCCTCGACGACGGGAGCAGCATCTGCTTCCTGCCCTTTGAGAGTGCTGGGGAAGTGGAGGGATACCCAGTGGTGGGGGTCATCCATGCCAAGATGGTGGACCCCAGCAAATGTACCATACAGGGGGAAGGTGAGAGTCACAACACGGGCTTAGCTTAGCATTGCTGTAGCTCACTGAACTCTGACACAAAATCAATTTTCCCTAAATTACCCCAAGGTTTGCTATGATAACCTCCCTCTGCAGAAATGAGCTGTGAACTCTCTAGTTGTGAACCCATAGACCACACCTGAAACATATTTGTTCAGACACACCTCTTTTCAGTGTTTACACATTTAGCTAATTGCTGTGGCGTTTAATCGGTAAATGTCAGTATTATTCAAGTTTTGTTTTTATTCATGAAAATAACTTCAGGGGATGGATGTGTAGACAGAGCCCATAGATACTCCCTGGCCCAGGGGGCTACATAGACTAGATAAGAATATGTGCTTTCTGGATAGCAGGAGCAGTGTGCACTGAACAAATACTGGTTCTTAAATGTAAAGCTCCCTCTGCCCTGAGCAGGCTCTGAGAATATTCTCTCATGGAACTTTAGCTCTGTGTGTGTGTGTGTGCGTGTGCGTGTGCGTGTGTTTGTGCTGACCAGCAAACCCGGTGTGAAGGCTGTCCCCTGTCCGTCAGCCTGTCTCTTTTGTGTTGTGAAATGGCCCTGCTCTCGGTGCGTCTTGAACTAACAGCTCAGTGCTTTCAAAGCGGATCTCGGTCCCGGGCCAGAATAAATGGGTTTCGATTCCGGGCTCGGCGGACCGTGGTGTGGGATGCCGGAGCGGTGCCGGAATTCTGACCAAGTTCCAGAACACGCTTCTCACAATGCAACGTGTTCAGCTGCTGAACTGCAGGAAACCAGAGAGTCGTTGTGTGTACAAACACACACACACACACACTTACTCAGTCAGAGCACTCGCATGCTTACCCACAAACGTAAATAGGGGAGCCTTGGGGCTATGGAACGTGAGGCTAACTAGTAGGTGGCATTCCTTGTCTCCATGGAAACGTTTGAAGTGGTGGCGAGGGTGCTTGTCAGGGAGCAGGAATGCGGGGCAGTGGAGGCTGCTGCTCCAGGGGCCAGTTCTCCTGCTCTGTAGGGGCATGCCCAGAGGAAGCCTTCAAGCCACCTCTTGCATCCTCCTCCTCCTCCTCTCTTTGTGTCTCTGTGTCTCTATCTCTCTCTCCCTCTCTCTCTGTGTCTCTATCCCTCCCTCCCTCCCTCTCTCTCTGTGTTTACTCTCTCGTTCATGTCAAGTTTTCCTCTTTTTCTTTGTATAGGGGTCTGTCTTCTCTCTGTCATTTTCTCCATTACATACTCTCTGTGTCTGTCTCTGTGCCTGTCTCTCTGTGTCTCTGTCTCTGTGTCTGCGTCTGTGTCTGCGTCTGCGTTTGTATCTGTGTCTCTCTCTGTGTGTGTTTGTGTGTGTGTGTGTGTGCGTCTCTCTTTCTTTCTATCTCTGTGTCTTAGGGTGATATATAGCTAAGAAACTGATACCTCGGTATGCTGAGGAGAATATATGATACCATTCAATATACTTTTTATAACACTTTTTAAAGTTTTAAGTGTGAGTATCTATTTGTAATATCAAAAAAGTTAACACAGCATACTGTCCTATATCTAAACAGTTGCGGACAATTGAAAAAAAAAATATATATATATATATATATATATATATAAAATATGTTAAGTGCTATCAGCAGTAGGTGTTTCCACCATTTTACAAATACATGTCATTATTTACGAACACATAATTTCTGTATATGTTATTATTAGAGAGAGAGAGAGAGAGAGAGAGAGAGAGAGAGAGAGAGAGAGAGAGAGAGAGAGAGAGAGAGAGAGAGAGAGAGAGAGAGAGAGAGAGAGAGAGAGAGAGAGAGAGAGAGAGAGAGAGAGAGAGAGAGAGAGAGAGAGAGAGAGAGAGAGGTATGTATATGTCCCTCTGTTTGGTTTCATACGTTGTCTTTCTCTGCCGGTGGCTTTTCCGAGTGTTTGCGATAGGAAGGTATAATGCGGATTAGTGGTGCAGGAAGGGTGCAGAGTGTGGTATATCTCTGTCAGCTCCTGAGCACACTGCTGAGATCCATGGTCGTCTCCAAACCATATGTCAACAGCACTTGAAGCTTATCTCCCTAGGGGATTTGGCCAGAAAGTTATGTTGGATAACAGCATAGAGGCTGCTGATATAGTGCCTTGCTGTGTGTGTGTGTGTGACACTATGTGTGAGTGTGTGTGTGACGCTGTGAGTTTGTGTTTGTGTTTGTGTGTGTGAGTGTGTATGTGACACTATGTGTGTTTGTGTATATGTGACACTATGTGTGTTTGTGTATATGTGACAGTGTGTGTGTTTGTGTGACTTCTAAGAGATAAACCTCTGAGTATCAGTGACTTATCAGAAACAGTGTTGTGTCTAAGTGGACACTGTCAGAGGAAGTGCCTCTGGAATTGCACCCATGAAACTACAGGCTTTGGATTTGATGGGCATTTTCAGAGTGCTCTCCCCGAAGGCTAGGACAGCGGAGGCAGTTAGGAAGTAAAAAAAAAAAACCGAGGGGGGAGCGACAGGATCCAAGCAGTAATGTCACAGAGGGTGCCACAGGATCCAAGCGGTAATGGGCTTTTATGCGATTCCTCTCTGATGGGTTAGCCAGGGCGGCCGTCGCCACAATCGGTGTCAATTTTGGGTCCTGTTGAAGCTCATCATTGTTATTACCCATTCCACCAGAGTCATTTGCCCACATTAGGCGGCCCGTCGCTGAGCTGTGCAGAATTCTAAAGGCCTGCTTGGCACGGACTGCCACAGCGTGCCCAGAATGATGTACCAGCTCAGAGAAATGGCCTCTGCCTGCCACTTGTTTCCTTTGTTTTCCATCACTTCTTTTTTCTTCTTCTTCTCTCTCTTCGTATCTTCTCCCTATCTTATCCTTCTTTCCTTTCTTCTTCTATTATTCACACCTTCTCATCTCTGTTTCTTATTTTTCTCTCATTGTTCCTTTTTCTGTCGCTTTTTTTTTCTTCTCAAACACACTCTCGCTTATCTCTTTCCTCTTTTCCTCTCTCTCTCTCTCTTTTGTTCATCCCTTCTTTTTCTCTCGCACTTCTCCCCTCATGGGGGACTGACTGAGAGAAACTGCATGAGTCAGCGCACAGGTGGAGCGAGTGAGTGAAAAAGGGCAAGTGATGAACTGGGACTGACCTTTCACCTTTCACCCTTTGGCTGTAGGTGTGCAGCTGGGCCGGGAGGGCCAGAAGACAGAGTTCACGCTGGTCTGCCGCGACGCGTCCGGCGAACAGATGGGCAAAGGGGGCGATGCTGTGCTGATCAGCATTGTGCACAAGGAGACCAAGGACTGGTGGGTGGGACTGTTTACACACCTGCACCGAACGCCTCTGGGCCAACTTAGACTCCCAATAAAGTCTACTTTTAGTTTACAATTTTAAAAATAGTTCTGGATCAGGTTTATAGACATATAAATGTATGCATTTGAAACCTAATGATTTCACTTCCTATAGAGATTGACGGCACATGATTGGAGTTAATCTCTATGCCATACCGTAGAGTCCCTTGGCCTTAGCTGTAGTGTGTGTGTGTGTGTGTGTGTGTGTGTGTGTTCAACATTACTCTCCCAGTAAGCACAGCTATGCATCATGATTTATGCCAACTCCATGTATTGCGTAATTACGGGCACGCGTGTGGGAGTGCGGATCAGCTAATGGCACCGTTTGAAATCTCATCTCCTCCCGTAGTACTGTGGAGGCGTCCATCATGGACCACGGCAACGGCTCCTACTCCATCTCCTGCAAGCCCGTGGTGCCTGGGCCCTACTCCGTGTGGGTGTGTGTGAAGGCGCAGCACGTGAAGGTAACCAACTGCTAAAACAGAACTACATGATCATAGACTGTCCTACTGTAACATATCAATGTGTATAGTCGTTCTTGCATATTTACAGTGTATTTCAATATCCTGGTAATGCAGTAGTTGTAATTTTAATATGTTAATCATTGTCAATGTGTATTAAATGTGGTTGGTGATATTTTTTTCCCATGGGTTGAGCATAGCCTCTCATCTGTGTATATCCGCCAGTCTATGTTCTTTGTATCTAACTCAACCAACACACTGGTTATTGAGCCATCACTCTGCCTGCTAAATGAGGCTCTTCTTCCCCCATCACTGACTTAAATTGTCCCCATGACTGAAAGCAGTGGTGCCCAGATAACTCACTCAGCCTCCCGGCCTGTAGTACCACTGCACTGCCATCCGCCCCACAGTCTTTTCCACACCCAAGGTGCAGAGAGGTCGATGGCACTGTGCTGAGCACTTAAATAGCAGTTATATAAAGAACACGATCTCTTCAGCTTTGACAACGGCCCGAGGTTCTCCGTCCTCCGTCTGAGCTGAGATCAGTTCTAAAGAGGACGAGCGTTTGAGAGTGACTGACTGGTGGTGACCTGCTGAGAAAATCAGCCATCGGCATGACAACGGTGGCAATTATGACTGCCAACTTTAATGATGACCCTGCCCCTCTCATCGCCCCCCGAGCCGGGGAGGAAATGACACGGCAATTACCGCCTTCATCAGGACAGTGGGATATTAATGATGACGGTCATCAGCCGTGTCACAGTGGCAGGCCTATCTGTAATACACTAACAGGGCCGCGGTGGCTTTAAAGCCTAGTGATGGATGGAAGACGGTGACCCTTTTGTCATTGTTTTTTATTTTGTTTTTGTTTGTTGTTGTTGTTGTTTGCCTCAGGGTTCTCCTTTCGTGCTGAACGTGAAGAGAAAGTTCAGACGACACCGCGGCACATTTCACTGCTGCTCGTTCTGCTCCAGTGGGGGCGCTAAAGAGGCGAGATGTGCCTGTCCAGGAACTATGCCAGGTACTGTATGAGAGAGAGAGAGAGAGAGAGAGAGAGAATGTAATGGAGAAAATAACAGAGAGAAGACAGAACACTATACAAAGAAAGGAGAGAATGTGACTGCTCTTCATTTTTACGGAGAGCTTCTGATTTACAGGTCAGAAGCAAGCAACCTTTCGAGAGGCAACTTAGGCAGAGCTAGCTGTGTTGACTTCCTTGCTAATAACACATGAGGCATTCATATAGTGTAGGACACACTCACCTTGCATACACGGAGCTCTGCCTTACACTCCTTCCTGATGAGTGTTCTCTCTGTGCGTCTCGTTTCAGGAGGGTTCCAGGGCTGTGGCCACGGGCATAAGGGGCACCCGGGCAAGGCCCACTGGTCCTGCTGCGGCGGCGTAGTGGAGGCGTCCGAGTGCCTGGTACAGGCGGTGGGCACGGTAACCGGCTCCCAGCTGAGGACTGTGGAACTCTGAAGCATCTGGTGCCCCCCCCCCCCCCCACACACACACACACACTCACATACCCACACACACACCCACTCACACACACATACACACGTACTCAATCTTTTGCCTCCTCTGAGAAACGGCCTCCACATTTCCTCCACATCTTTATGCTCTCGCTCTCTACGCTCCTACCTCCTTGTAATATAGATCATCCTTCACAGTGTTTCAATATGTCTGATACGTATGCATATCAGTTTCTGTCTCACATCTCTACGCCTGTGTGGTTACAAAGACACTACAATGGATTTCTCCCTGTGAAAGTCTGCACGGTTTGATTCAATTTAGATATGGCGCGACAGCCAAGATGACCCAGGATCTTTCTCTATTTTTTTTTTTCTCCCCACAGTTGAAGCCTTCTGGGGCCACATCATTTTTTGGGGGAGGTTTGATCTCCCGTTCTAATTTATTACCATCCCTGTGCCATTAGGGGTTTGAGCTCAGTTTCACCATCCACGGTTAAGACACTACACTGAAGGAAAAAGAAAGACTACTTTTCCGTCCATAGATCATGCACATTTTCATATCCACCCCTCGAGCACTGCAATGTAGATAACGTGGATTAGGCCAGTACGGCCGCTGAAGCTCAACAAAAGGATCCTCTTGACGTATACGCTATAGGTACAGGTTCAGTGGATCACAAGCCTCACTCAGTGGAAGTGACTTTGACTTTGACGCATCCGTGGTGGCCAACCCCCCGACCAGAAGATGAAATGGTGCTTGATGTGATTATTATTCCGATCACCGCCGCTTTTTATGCGTCTGTTGCTTAGCCAGCATATTCCTGATTGGTATCATAATGTGTTTTATAGGTCTGCTCTTTATGACACCGTTATGTGTTATCACGGGATTGTACTCTTTCTTTCTTAATCACCAGCAATCACCGAATATAATGGAGACACTTTTCTTTGCCCTCTGTTATTGACATCAGTAAGCACACAGACCTTTTAGATATGCATAAGCTAATGTCGATGTAATCGCTGCGAATTTCCACTCTGTGTTGTCTTGCATGTTTTAGAAGTACCAAAGAACTGCCTCGCGTCACCAATGGTGCCTTGTCCTTGTCTTGGATGTCCTTGTCTTGTTTTTTCACTTTGGTTCCTGAAGAAACAAAAATGTCTGTTTCTATTTGTGGGTTCGATCTGTGATGTAGCCCATTATACTTACCTAACCAAGGTCAATACGTTTGGACATTTCTGACTTGCTCCCGTCCATTGTCTTTCGTGGCGGTTACTGTAGAGACGATGGACCAAACAAGATATGAGTGTTCTACGTGCCACTAGGGACTTGCTGTCCCACAACTGTCCAGGGATGATTTTTAGGGGGGGGACAGTAGATATTTAGAAAAAGAGTAACCTTTATGGATTGGATTTGTTATAATTGTTTTGTTCTTTTGATGTAACTTCCAATAAAAACACCAACCTCTGCCAAAGCCTTTATTGGTTTCCGATAGCCCCGGTTGTAGTTGCTACTCTCCTGTATTACCACTGAGCCTCATGGCTGCTCTTGGCTGTTTCAGAACAAATGTGTTGGCATGGTTTGTGCACTTGGAGCCATTTTCTTGGTTGTTTCTTGCACATCGCTACACATTGCGTGCCCACTGAAGGACACTGTCAAACAGGTCAGGCAAGTGTGATCTGTATAGGATGATTCATAATGGCTTCGTCGTCATGGTTATGTGATGGAGTAGGGTGAATATCAGCACCTTGGCATGCAGGCTGGGATTTTGTGGATTTTGTTTTCTGCTTGTCATTCAGCTTATTTTTATGGTGTGAAAATGAACCAAAACATGTAGGCTTAACATCACTCACTGTCTTATTCACACTTCCAGAAGGGTTGAGGCAGTGCGAGAACTGCATGTAGCACAATGTACTTCCTTTCTTAGACTAATGGGGGCAGTAGTAAGTCACAACTCGCACAACACACCTTATGAGTGGTCAGCTTGTAATAGGAGACTAAGAGAAGTATGCAGGGATGCCAGTGTCCCTGACTTATGACTTATGGCCTAAACCTCAAAAAAGGACCTTTTTAAGACCGTAATCATATTTAAGCACACATAAGGGAACATGTTACATTATGACGTAGAGCTCTCCCGTTAAACTTCATAATTGAGCACTGTTTGACACTGTTTGACCTTGTTAGTATTACCTCTGAATACATCATTTCAGGAGTAGTCATTACGTCATAACTCCTGGTAAGCTACAGTCAGCCTATACATCCCCTGAATGTTAACGGGCAGAGTTAAATTCAATTCAGCGAGCGAGACTAAGAGAATGCAGCGGGTGCTCAGGATTTTACACTGGTAAAGGAATTCTTTGGTTAGCATCTAATACAGGCTACAAAGTGTCATGAGAGAGCTGAGAGCACAATTTACACCCATTCCACACAACAAAAAAAAACAGAAAAACACAAATTCCCATAAAGCATTGCAAAGGGTGGGTACAGGTAGAGGTTCCATATTGAGGGAGAAGGGAGAGGCAGGAGAGGAGGCAGCCATCCGACCTGACAATTTTACAGGGCACACACTCTCCCTCCCTCTCTCTCTCTCTCAAAGAACACTGTGTTGTTCAAGAGCCAACTTTTGCATTAAGTTTGCAATGTTCAAGGACACCGTTTAATCATTTCTATCAAAGCCCTGCATAGCTCACTACTTCTGGGGAGACAAGGTGATCTCAGACTCATGATAAACATTTAAAGCCCCCACACTGCCCAAATCATCTTATCCGATAGGGTGTCATCTCTCAAATGGAAATGTCAGGACTCGCCTGATGACTAGCTGTAAACATTTCTGGTATGACTTTAGCGAAATGCTAAAGAATGTCAAAGAAGAATGATTTCCAATCCAAACAGCGATTTTTCGCTGAAATGTGTCTCGTCATTAAACCCTTGGCCACTCTACATGGACACATTTGATAAACGACGTTAATGTTATGTGTAAATGCCACAAACAGGGCCATCTATCAGACAGATGCGACTGGAGTATCGGTCAAACAACAAAGTAACTGACTGGCTTTCGCTGGCTGGCAGGCCGCTCCATGCATATGCGCTTGGTATTTGTCAATCCCCCAACCTGTCGCGCAGGGGGGGGACAGGGTCATTAGATGCAGCCATCTGTTCAACACCGGCTCACCTCTGATGTGCCCTCCTGTGCGTGCCTGGGGTGGAGTTGGCATTTTTGGAGGGGGTGGGGGAAGGTGGGTAGGATGCGGGCAGCCTGACACACACCCTACAGAATACAGTCACCTTTGTGTGCCCAGGTGGAGGTGGCATTTTTTTTGGGGCAAGTAGGATGCCACCAACCTGACACGTAACCCTCCAGAATCTGGAATGGAAGATTGTGGATTGCCAGAAGACTCATCCAGCATCCTTTACTGCAGAAAGATGGGGTCATTTTGGGACCCATTAACATGGGTTCATCTTCTTTTGACATCTTCTTTTTCTTTTCGATTCATATTCTTTCTTTATTACCACATATATCCCTTCATTACCTGTTCAATGCAAGCATTTAATGTTCGTCTTTTCTTCTTCATTCAACGGAACAGTTTTTTTTCGTGCCTCTTTTTTATCTTTTCCTTTTTGCTGAAAGAGCCGCTAATGTACCTCATCTGTGCAATTTTCCTCTTAGACTGATTTCCTTTCCCAAGAATGCCTGCGCTCTCTCTCTCTCTCTCTCTCTCTCTCTCTCTCTGTCTGTCTCTCTTTCTCTGTGTCTCCATTCTTCTGTGCTCTGAGCTGGGATCATCATCAATTTGGCACAAGGTGAGGACTTTTCCTCACCTGTCAGCCACTCGTCACATCACATCACCACGGCAGCATTGTTGTGACAAGGCTTGACAGGCTCCTTTGATAGACTCTTTATCTAGTCATATCCAAGAGGCAGTGAATCTGAGCAATGACAAGGTTTTTTTCCCAACTGCGTATAACGTGTACTTGGAAGACTATGAATACAACACTGCAATGTGTCATGCGACTTGGCACTGAAGGACTTCATTAAGCCCTTTGAGGTTTGCTCCTCACAATCATTCCTGTACTTATCCGGGTGTGTATACATTATGCTTCTCAATTCCCATTGGATATATTGTGCATTAACTGAGCCATTGATCGAGTGATGCTCTACTCTTTGAGTGTTGAAGTCTGTGTGGGGCCCGGCCCTATTGTGCCTATTGTAAGTGACACAGATACAGACACACCAGGGTTCTCATTGTACACTTCCTAACCTGATTACGGTCAGGGACAAAACCCAAGCCACCTCACCCTAACACAGTTACCGCGCTCCAAATAGAGTCTTTCGTGGCACAGTGGCCCCCCAACCCTCCGCCGCCGGAGTGGCCACGGAGCTGAAACCGAACGACGGAGTGAATGATGAACCCCCTCGAGAGCCAACCTCAGAGCCAATTCTCAGTTTCGGCAACAAAAAAAAAAGCACCGCAGTTACTCAAGCTGACGTGTTGTCGTGGCAACGTGGCCAATCAGCCATGACACAAGAGGTGAGATTGAACCACTCGACTTAATGCTCACGACTGGAGGGACTGATGCGTCAGTGAGAGAAAGAGGTAGGTAGTAGCGTGGTAAAACGCAACGATGACCATATTCGGTAGAATGGGAAGGTGCACAAGGCATTTTTTGAACCTGTTTTGGTGAAACTGCTCTGTCATTTTCTTCCCTTTAGTGAACTACACTGCAGGGCCCCTGGAACCCCATCATGATTTTTCCAATTAAAAGGCTCTGGTCAGGTAGATTGAGACTGACGGCTCATTTGACCTCAAAACAGAAAGAGAGAGAGGGGGGGGGGGGGGGGGGGGGTGATATCTGCTGGATGTGTTCCCACCAACCACAGTGAGAGATAGGCACCGTCTAGGACCACTGCACCTCTGCTCCCAGCAACCTCCACTCCAATACACACACACAATACAGACAATCTCACTCTCACTCTTACACTCTCTCTCACACACACACAGAATGCAGACACTCTCCCTCACTCTTACACACACACACACACACACACACAATACAGACACTCTCTCTCTCACACTCTCACACTCTCACACACACACACACATGTCCTGCACACAGACAGACACACACACCTAAAACTTTGCCCATGCACACACACACACACACGTCCTGCACACAGATAGACACACACACCTAAAACTTTGCCCATGCACGCACACACACACATGTGAACACACACTCAACTACCCCTTCTAGTGACTCTTGTCATGACAAGCCTGTATTCTTCACACCTGCCTGTCATGTCACTCACCCCCCCCCCCCCCCACCCCCCCCTCACCCCACCCACCCACCCCCGTGATCAGCTTTTTCCTGGCACCGTGACTGAGGGAAAGATGACGCCCCATTAACTGGAATGTCAGAGCCAGAATCTCTTCTCCCCTCGCTGTTTCCGTTGACGACCCGTGTGATTGACGGCCACATTTCTGCCGTGGAGCCAATCAGCTCGCCCTTGACTGCGCCCGCCGGTGTTCCCATGGGTGAAATGGCATCACATGCATTTATTTGCTCACAGATTTTTAAAGTGTCATAATTTACCATGCTGCGGTGATGTTACTGACAGAGACACATGCTGGTTCATTATGAAGGCCTAGTGGTGTGTGTCGCAATGTTTTACCCTCTGTCCGTCTGCCAAGGTCCCATCTCTTCAGAACACACTCTCTCTCTCCCTCTCTTTTTGTCTCTGTCATCCTCTCATCCTTACTCCCCCTCTCCCTCCCTCGTTCTCTGCTTCTGTGTCTCCCTATTGCCCCCTTTTCTCCCTGCTTTTTCTCTCTCTTCTTTTCATGTGTGTGCTTTTTTCATTTTCTTTTTTGTTCAGTCTCCATTTTCACCATGTATTTTGTTCTGGCTTCCCTCATTTTGGCTCATCACTGTGCATGTGGCTGTGGGTAGCTAGAGATCCCCACCCCCTCCATCCAGTTTGTGCTATTCAGAGACTCTCAGAGTTTGCCATGTTAACCCCCCCCCCCCCCCTCCCCCCCTCCTCTCCAGACCACTGATCCGTATGGTGTCTGACTGCCTGCTGCTGATGTTTTAGAGGGGCTCCTCTCCCCTTTGAAGCTGAGGCAAACCTTCCACCCACCTGACCCCCTGCTCTTCCAACAGTAAAAAAATAAATAAAAAATGGCTACCTCAGAATGTCTTTTTTTTTGTTTTCTTGGTGGGGTGGAACGACGTGTGAGTGTCAAATCCCTTACCCTGGCTCCTATCTCTCTCTCTCTCTCTCTCTCTCTCTCTCTCTCTCTCCCTGCAGGGGCTGCTCTAACACACCAGTTTGGAGAGGATGCTGCCGAGAGCCCACAGTCTCATCATTGCTGACAGACACCCTACTGATTTCTGTCTCCTGAGACTGAGGGAGTTTGTTACCTTAATCGCAGGGGTGGGGGTTGAGACAGGCGAGTGGAGTGGGACCGTTGCAACTGAAGGACCCAATCGACTCACTCACACTCTCTCTCATACTCCGTCTCTCCATTTCAGAATAGGCTGTCAGTTGTCTCTCTCTTTGTTCTTCAATGTATATAATCTGCTCTCAACTGAATTACATCTTCAGATCTTCAGAGAGACAATGACATTCAACATGTAGAATATATATTGTATACATTATAAGTGACCTGTGCAGGTTTTAAATATATACACAAAAAAAGTGAATTATGGAATGTATTTAAGATAGTTAATTCAGTGTTTCATAGACTGTAATCTATCTATTCATTTGATCCTAATTAAATTGTACTGCATTTTATGACTATTTGTCAGTCATATTCAATATTTATCCACGCAGCCATTTCACATTATTCACATACTCATAATTGGTTGACGCTCCCTAAGTTTACCCAACGGCAGTTGATGGGATGCTGGAGGACCGAGGGGAGGAGCAGTCGTTGCAGTAACAACATCCTGGACATAAGAGACTAGCGGCGCACATAATGAAATAAGGGAGGTGGAAACTAGCAAAAGATCCCTACGTGGTCAGACCTGAAAAGATGGACATATTCTTCAAAAACTGAATCTTGAAAGGGTCTAATTGGATTCTTTACATGCGCTACCGATTACCCAGAAGCACATGTGAGAAGATGCGCAGAGAAATGGTCTGCTACAGAATAGCAAGCTAACGTTAGATGCCTTTACTGAAAAAGGCGCAGTATCTAGCAATGCAGGCCGGCGAATTGCCATTAGCGAAGAAACCTAGTAGTAACATTTATGCACGAGCTTATTAACGCAGATATATTTTTATCGCGCAGCCGATTATATTGTAAATACACCGGCTAATCGAATCGGCGGGTCATCCAGCCATTCTTTGGAGACACCGCGGTTATCAGCGACGCAGGCCTGTTGGAAAGAGGCTCTGAATACATTGAGATATTCTACCGAAGCGATGTTTTATGCCGCCAGCATAATGTAACGGAAACTTTATTATTCACACTAGTAAGAGAATCTCGATTATCGCAACTGAACGTCGCTGGGAAGACAATAAGCTTGTTGGCAATGCGACCGTCGTTAGGATTTTAATTTTTCAGGTTATTGTTTGTTTTTCGAGGTTTTTGAAGGGAAAGCCACTTGTGTCCAACAATCCCGACATCTACGCTGTAGTCAGGAGATCTAACAAACACTCAGTTAACCTCATAGCCTGTGCAATCACATTGTCTTTTCGTTAAACTTGACGCCTGGATCTGCTATTGAGGACCATGGATCAGTAGGCAATGTCGGAATGATTTTCACGGTAAGTGGAAATATCAACTAGCTCATTGTGCCCTTTTCATAGTCGATCGTTTATTTTGTCTGGGGAATGAGCAGCTATAGTTTGTTATAGGCTTTAATAAGTCCAATACATGACAAACCGTATCAATTGTTGATCCTGCAAAATGGCACTTGGCTTTACAGAGAAAGACTAAGCCAGAGATCTTGCGATAGGCTACCATGAGGAAGTGAAGTAGATCGTGCATGGTTCCTTAGTGTAATCAGAAGTGGAGGACAACGGCACTCGATTCGAAAGCCTGACGTCTCGTCCCCAAGTGATATCGAACAAGATTGGAGTGTACAAGTGAAAGACACATTCCTGCAAAGGCCAACCTACTTATCCCGCCCTGTGTTTTGGGTAACCTATCACGTGTGCCAGCAGGTGTTCTACGTGGCGTCACTTGTCTTGCTTGAGCTCGTTTTCCTCGTACCTGTCAGAAACGAACTACACTGTGTTGACTCCATGTAACACCTGCCTTAAGGAACATGTATTATTTTATGTATGTCTAAGAGAATACATTTCATCTTGCTTAATAGATCCACAACATTCGTAATTGCCAGCTCTTTTTATTTGCTGTCGGACTGACAATGTACAGCCCTATTATAACGAGGCGCTTTGATCAATAGCTTTCCCCCGATGTAGGCTAATGGCTAGTCAATGGTAAGAAGGTGAATGCAGCCACATTTCCATAGTAACTGCGAGAGTCTATATTTTGTGTGAATGGCATCTGTTGGACCTGATGATTAATGCTACTTTCCCCTTTGTTTTCAGGATGATGATGAACACATTTGCTGATGGCAAGTTGTTCCTGGAGTCAAGGAGACCGACACAATTTGGAATCTGAGCGCACATTAGCCGGAATGAGATAATAGCGCGGCGTATGCAAGATAACCTTGACACTTGTCCCTTCAGATTCCAATAAGAATACAAAACATGACCACACCGGCTCTCTTGCCTCTCTCGGGCCGCAGGATACCGACTCTCTCGCCGGGTGCGTCTTCGTTCTCCCATCACAGGGCCACCCTGCGCCTCTCCGAGAAGTTTATTCTCCTCCTCATCCTCAGTGCCTTCATCACGTTATGCTTTGGAGCGTTCTTCTTCCTCCCGGATAATTCCAAACAGAAGCGCTTCGACTTGGGCTTGGAGGACGTTCTGATACCGCACATCGAGCCTGGGAAGGAAGGCAAGCACAGCGGCGGCCAGGTGATCATACACGGCCCGGGGGGACACGATGAGCACCGACACAAGTAAGAACCGCCTCCTTACCTCTTCTTTCTACACGTAGTATGTGTTAGTTGCGGGAATGGTTACCATTCAGGAGACTGTAAAAAGAATACAGACGTATGGGTTGTCCAAATCTCGACCTGATGTCCAACTCCAGGTTTTCTGTGGTGCCTGGTGAGTAATAGAGCGATCAGTGTTATTGATCCACCAAAGTGTGTGCCTGTGCCTGACTTGGTGAGAGTGGACACAAAGTGGCCCTTACTGCACCCCCAGGCTGTACCTCTCCAGGCTGGGGGTGTTTTCAGCCACACAGAAATGCACTAGAGAGCTTCACTATTTTCTGCAGTCCTGTCATCACTGACACACACACACACACACACACCAAATGTGGGGCATGTTACACAATGCAGTCGCTCAGCCATGGAAGTAGTACAGGAGTCCAGTTTAATATGGTCATATTTCACCTGTCCCCTTTTTTTTGTGTGGAACATGTCGTCAGTTTGTCACTCAGTCAGTCGATGGCGTGCTGATTACGGTTGTGATGGCGAGGCGGGTGTCACTCGTCACTCCGTTAAATGACACATAAACGAGACGCTTTCCATCAGTCAAATCCCAGAGGCCAGCCCAGGCGTTCTGTTGCAGACGTCCCCCCCAATCCGACCAGCCGGTTGATCCCTGTTGGCTGTCGGACCTCTCCTTGGGTCCTCATCTGCCTCATTCAGAAAACATAGTGTGTGGCAGTCACCTCACAGGTCTCGTGTGTGTGTGTGTGTGTGTGTGTGTGTGACTTCCTCTTTTAATGATTTAATAGCACAATACAGCAGGGTAAAGGCTTCTTTTGTAAGGTCTAAGACGCCTCGAGTTCCCGCTTCTCCAGTGGGGACAATAGAAGCCTCCCACACTTCCATTGTACGAATGCAGTTGATCTCCGACTGGTGGTGGGGAGGGGAATGCTGTTGGCCTGAGTGGTTGGAAATGATGAATAGTTAGCTGGAGCTTAAGTACTTGGCAATGGTCCCCGAGACGACACAAGAACCATGACAAACCAGATCACTGCATCAGGAGCAGTAATTACAGTGCTGCAGTTGTGGATGAGATTATAGTAATTAGGGCAGAGAAATTAATCCTCTTCAGGTAATCACTGCATTGGTTCAGATTTTGTCCCCGAAATGTGCTATTTGTGGTGTTATGTTCATTGTGGCAATCTATTTGAGGCTAATATTCACGTTACGTGGCCCCCGGAGACACGTGCTTTCACACAGACATAGAGACACACACACACAAACATGGACACAGACACACACACCCACACTTTGTTTACAGTTGTGAAACACACTCATGATGTTGATGCAAACGTCATCAGAGAGACTAATGAACCATGTCTGGCACATTCTTAGTTTCACTGCTTGACTAGTAGCTACATTATGAAAGTCTAACTCACACAGACCTGTAGACATATGCAAACACCTGGCAGACCTGTAGATGTGACACGTACACTCTCACCTCTATGTAAATGCACACACATACAAAGACCTGTACGGTAAAACTTGCTGACACATATTTGCCCTGAACCCTAGATATATTCAGTCTTCTCTCTCTCTCTCTCACACACACACACACACCCACTGACACACACACACTTCATCTGATTGTACAATCTGTCAAATGCACTCATTTTTATGCTCTTCAACTACACGGCTGGACTATGCTTTCTCTCTCTGTCTGTATCCCCCCCCTTACTCTCGTATGTGCACACACACACACACACACACACACACACACACACACACACACACACACTGCCTGGAGCTCTCCTGCTGTGTGGAGGGTACCTGGTGGATTTGATAATGCTTGAACAAGGACAGAAGTAGGCCACCCTTGCGTGCATTGTGAAAGAGCATGTGATGTGTAGGCCAGCTGTGTGTGCGTGTCTGTGTCTGTGTCTGTGTGTATGTCATAGAAGTGTGTTTTGCATAGAACAGCATTGTCTGTGTCTGTGTCTGTGTCTGTGGGAGAGAGTTGTGTTCCAGTGTCATGAAGGGCAGTCTGCACCCCCCGCTCCTCTCCCCTCATGTATTTAGCCTGAGAAGAGAGGCGGTGTGGATGCGGTCTGTATGGCTCATGGCTGAGCTGTGAGTGATGCTGCCTTTGTCGCCGTGGCAGCCGTGTGAATAGAATGTGTACAGCCTCACTTTAAGAGCCTGTCTGTTATTTCAAAGCCACCTGGAAAAATCTCTGTTTCTATTGCTTGTTTCCCTCCCTCCCTCCCTTTCTCTCCCGCTTTCTTTCTTTCTTTCTTTCTTTCTCTCTCTCTCTCTCTCTCTCCTCCATGCTCCCCTGCTTCGGTTCTTGTTTTGATACACTTTCATCGCTCCCCCTGTGCTCTCCCTCTCTGATCAGTGTGTGTGTGTGTGTGTGCGCACGCATGCAAGTGGGTGTGTGTTTGTTGGGGGTGGGGTCACTATGTTTCGGGTGAGTGAAGATGGCAGCGTGCATGGCAGTCACAGAACGACTGGCAAGAATGCCAACTGGAGCGAAGTGGACAGAGGGCAGAGTTCACAAAACCATGTCAGGGGCCCAGATGCCTGTGTGTGTGTGTGTGTGTGTGTGTGTGTGTGTGTGTGTGTGTGTGTGTGTGTGTGTACTCTTAAGTTGCGGTTGGTTCAGATTGTTTTTCTCTGTTTCCCGTTATAATATATTCATGTATTCATTTCATATGTGAAGGCTTTTGCATACGGTAGTACTTTTTAAAATGGAAAGTCTTGACATATCTGCAGAGTGTGTTTGTTTGTGTTTATAAGCTTATATGGTGTGTGTGTGTGTGTGTGTGTGTGTGTGTGTGTGTTTAGTGCTTCAAGTGTCTCTTAAAGGCTGAGTCAGCTTCAGCAGGGCATTAGTGGCCATCCAGTTTCCCTTTTCAGATGGGCACCTGCATTAC
>NC_045153.1:12798124-12815624 GCF_900700415.2 Clupea harengus
CTTTACCCAGATCTTCTTCTTCTGGGCTGTTGTTTGCAACCCTGCTGATCTTACACTATCAGACCTGTAAGGGGATTGGTGTTTAGTCTACCCCAGCCCCGGTGTCTGTAGAAGGCGGTCAGCTAGGTCCGTGGCCAGGCTTATCGTCGGGGAATTGTGGTGTTACTGGGTGAAGGAGCAGTGGCTAGTCGCAACACAACTCTTATAAACTCTTACAAAGACTGTAGTCAAGTTTAGCAAAATTATAAACTGTATTAAAGTTATGTATGCTCTGGTGCGCTAAAGTACACTTTATTCACAGGAACCAGGAAGGAATTTAGTTCCCTTCTGTGAGAATGCCATTCCACCGTAGCCGATCTGGTACGCGCAACTTGACTCCTGCTTCCTAATTTTTACACACTGGCAGTGGTAGTCCTTATGCGCCCTCATGCCAAGTCTCTCACTGGTATGTGGAGCTGAGGACTGCTTTGCCCACGCCCGCATCACAGTGCAAACCCTCTTCCTCTATAGAGGCCAACAACACTTGACTGTGCTCAGTGCCATAGTGGCTTTATCTGTTTGTCTGTGTGCCTGCATGTGCGTTTGCACATATCTGTGTGATTTGTGCCTGTGTGTGTGTGTGTGTGTGTGTGTGTGTGTGTGGCCCTGATGCTCCTAGAGCCAGGTGCTTGCGATGAGTCACGCTCTCAGTATGAGTCTAGAGCCAGTGTCTGAGCTGGAGCCCTTGGACTCTGTGAGTAACCTTTGTGAATGCGAAATGAGACCGTGCACTGTCATGCATGATGGCGTATCTGTTACTGTTTCTAAGTGCGTGTGTAAGTGGTCAGGGGTGACCCTATGTGTCTGTGTGTGTGTGTGTGTGTGACTGTTTGTGACTGTCTGTGTGTGTTGGGTGCATGTACAGTGAGCGTACATGAATAATGCAACTCTACTCACCCATCTTCTTGCCGAAGACAACAGCCTCTGTCTGTTTTTCTCTTCCTCCTCTCCCTCTCCCCCCATCGCGCGCTCTTCTCTCTCTCTCTCTGCATCCGTGCCAGTCTGTGCCAACTCTTCATGCCAGTTTCCATTGGTCCTCACAGCCTGACCTACCCAGGTGCCAGGTATGAGCCAGGGCACGGAGCCACTCCACTCCAGTCCAGCTCTTGCTCTTGCTGAAAAGAAGGAGGTGAAAGGATAGAATCAGAGCAGTGCAGGCAAAAAGAGAGAGAGAGATGGAGCGATCAGGGATGGGTAGAGCGAGTGGCAGAGAGAGAGTGAGACGGAGCGATCAGGGATGGGTAGAGCGAGTGGCAGAGAGAGAGAGACACGGAGCGATCAGGGATGGGTAGAGCGAGTGGCAGAGAGAGAGAGTGATGCCATAGATGAGGCTGTTTCACTGGTGATTGGATTAGCAGCAACTGGACCATGTGCCCCTGCAGATATCAGTTCACGGTTTAGGGGGAAAAAGTTATTTGTGTGTTGTGCTGGTAATTATGTCTGTGCCCATGAGTGTGTTTCTTTGGGTTGTTGTGTGTGTGTGTGTGTGTGTGTGTGTGTGTGTGTGTGTGTGTGTGTGTGTGTGTGTGTGTGTGTGTGTGTGTCCGCCCGCGTTCAGGTCTAGCGCTTTGTGAGCTAATCCTATAGAATAAGCAGATGTCCAGTAGCCTAGCTTTGTGGTGTTGGCTCCTCATTTGCCCATCCCATTGATGCCAGCCCAGTGGATCTGCTGTGGACACCACCCTGCCATCCTGCCAGCCTGGCACACACATGCCCAAAGACACTTCTCAGACTCTCAGCCTTCACGTCTCCAGCCACAGGGACCATCTCCGGCCCATCTCCGGCCCATCTCCGGTCCATCTTTGGCCCACCTGCGGCGCAAATATCCATATTCACCACACGTGATCAAATGCACTGTAGCCATTTCAGCAAACTTCACTGTCACTTTCTTCCTCTCGGTTAAGCTGAATTGAAACTCCCAATCTCTCTCTCTCTCTCTTTTTCTCTCTCTCTCTCGCTCTCTCTCTCTGTCTGTCTCTGTCTCTGTCTCTGAATCTGAATCTGTTTCTGTCTCTCTCTGTCTCTCTCTCTCTCTCGGGGGCGCTCCAGCCTCCCTCCTCTCCTGTAAATCTTCCATATGCTGTTAAACAGGAAATTGCAGATGACTTCTGCTCCTGACCTTATCACTCATCGGGAGGGAGGGAGATTGTGGTCCAATCAAAGCCAAGGTCAAAGGGTGATTTCGCCAGAGGGCGCATGTATTAACAAACGTGTATGGTATTGCAAGTGGATTGGAGGCGAGACCCGTTCCCTTGGTGATCCGAGGTAACCGCTCAGGCTGTGTTGCTACAGCGATGGGTTCTGGCACAGGTGCAAAGGATGCGTCGCTAACGCAAGAGTCCCCAGGACGCTCGTGAGGAAGTGAGAAACGGGAAACCAGAGAACATCCATCTGAAAAGCGTCGGTCTCTGGCGGAGCTGTGAAACTGAGAAGTGGTTATGTGGGACCCTGTGAAACTGCAGTGTGTGTTTCGTGATTTAGCAGCCCAGTGACTTCCAGTGCCTGTCTCGGTCGTACGTCCTTTTTTTTCCTCTTCATATCAATTTTCTTTCTTTTCCTTTTCATTCTCAGTCGTCTCTCCTCTTGGCTGTTCACTCATTCTGCCATCCTCTTCCTCTATCTCTCGGACTGAGCTTGTTAGAATGTATCACTTTGTCTCTGTCCGTCAACCTCTGCTGTGTAATGGAGCTGACCCTGCTGTAAAGACTACAAAGTGTGTGTGTGTGTGGGTGTGTGTGTGTGTGTGCCCGAGAGAGAGTGTGAGAATGAGATTGAGAAGGAGGGAGAAAAATAAGAACCGAAAGAGAAGAGTGAGGGATGGCGTCAGTGATAAAATGAGAGGATGAAGGAGAACAGAAAAAAGAGAAGGGACCATAAAAGAGCGGAAGGAAAGGAAAGTAAAGACTAAAGAGTGAGCAAGTGTCTGTGTGTGTGTGTGTGTGTGTGTGTGTGTCTGTCTGTGTCTGTGTGTGTCTGTCTGTCTGTGTATGTGTGTGATTGAGAAAGAGTCAAAGAGTGGGGAAAAATAAAAACAGAACGGAATGAGTAATGGTGATAAAACGAGAGAGTGACAGGAAAAAGAGAAAGAATGGCCATAAAGGAGAGAGAGAGAGAGAGAGAGAGAGAGAATTACAGGGATGGAGTCTGAGACAGATGCTGGCGGAACTTTCTGGAAGTGTTAGCTGCCAGTGAGTGAGTTGGGTATTAGGCAGCTGTCTTGTGGCAGAATTTCAGGTGACGGTCTCCTGCTGTAACAGCTAGCCCTGAGGCCTGTTAAAGGCGCGCACACACACACACACATTTAGTCTCAGGAACACACACACACACACACTCACAGCCTAGCACTCACACTCACATATAACAGACCCACACAGTCTAGCCAACATGCCTGCACGCACACACACAGTCTTATTTGTCACACACACACAAGCATACGCACACACACACACACACACACACACTCTCTCTCGGAGGATAGATGTGTTGTCTCCCTGCTGCCATCCTTCATTACGCCAAGTGGGTCAGCACAAAAGGAGGACAGACTCCGAGACGGCGAGGAAGGAGGAGGGAAGACCACAACAGGAGGAGACGTCCGGAGGAGCAGTGAAACCAGCGAGGAGAAAAAGACTGTGTGTGTGTGTGTGTGTGTGTGTGTGTGTGTGTGTGTCTCTGTCTCTCTCTAAGACAAAATGAAAGAAAGCGAAAGAAAGAGTGAAAGAAAGATTAAGAGAGCGTTGGAAGGGGCCACGGTCGGCCTGCGCGGCATTGAGGGCCGTTGAAGCCTGACGGGCCCCACTTAAAGGGCCCGAGCGGGAGCCGATAGCGTCGGGCCGATTGTTCCCGGCAGCGCTCTCCGCTTGAGGGGGCCGCTCACACAGCCGCAAACAAACACACGGCCCAGCTACTCAGTCCTCCATGACCCCCTTCCTTTCCGAGGAGGTGGCAGTGGCTAGCGGGAAAGTGAGGGTTCGAAGGGAAGAAAGAGATGGGGAGATAGAATGATGGAGCGAAAAAGAGGAAGGGGAGAGAGATAAAAGGTAGAGAAATAGGCTAAACGTAGAAAGAGAAAGCGCGAAAGAGGGACTTTTTGTTTGTGGGCATGAAATAAATCTGAGAGGTGAAACTGTATTGTTGCGGCCTCAGGGTAAACTAGGCCAGGCTGTAACTCCATCTTGGTGACGCCATTATATCTGTGGAGATCCGTGCCTCACAGAAACACTACAACAGGGACTCCATTTCGGCTCTGTGCCCTGCAGTTACCATCTAAAGGCCTCTGTTATGGTTCTGTGCCCGTCCAGGAAATGCTTTTTTTGGCTCTGCACCGCAACAAAACTCCCCCCGGGGGACCCCATTTTGGCTCTGCGCCGTAGTGTTAACTTCTTGGGGATTTTTGTACTGTGATGATTCCATAGAAGAAAAAAAACTTTTACCCAAAGGGTCAGGATTTTAGCTATCTTTCCTCTTCGGATGCTTATTGAGGGAATGCATTATGACCTTGTGTCTCAGAGACCCTGCAGCCCACTTTAAAAACTCCATTTATGGAGACGCCATTTCGGCTCAACAGGCCACAGCAACTCTCTGAGATGCACTATTACAGCTCAGTCCCCCCCTATCCACTCGCCAGAATGCACCGAGCATCACTCTCTCTCAACGGGAACTCTTTTCCAAACTGTTAACTTAACTGAGGGGAGAGGGAGGGGCTTTTCCAACCTGTGTGTGTGTGATGTGCGGGGGGCAGTGTTCCAAAGGGTGAGAGGTAGAAATGGAGATTGAGAGGAAGAATGAAAAACAGAGAGAGAGAGTGAGAGAAGGAAAGAGAGCGGGGGGGAATGAAAGAGAGAGATAGAGGAGCAGCTGCTCAATCTTCTTAGCAGATTGCTGCAGATTCAGAGAGTAAATGGGGCAGAGCATTTTAAAGGACCCAGGTTATGACACACACACACACACACACACACACACACACACACGCCTGGGCATAACGAGATGAGTGGAGCAGAGTGTTTTGACTTGAGTGGGAGATCAGTTGTAGGAGTCGTCCTGTGTCCGTGGGAGACCCACCCTGCTGTTTAGGCTCTTCGTGTCTTTCAACTGACTGCAGATGGGTTTCAATCCCTTCCCCTCCTCCGTGTATGACTGTCTGTCTTTCTGTCAGTCTGTCGCTCTATCTGTCCATCTGTCTCCGGTTGCGCAATATTTATAAATCGCTGGGAGCCCTTCGGGTTGGCAGTTGTCATGTTTTGGTTTCCCGAAATGGATTAGACAAGCCCAATCTTTTCTATTCGAGAAGGCTGGCCGCGGCCCTAAGTGAAATTTTATATTATCATATTATTTAGTTGAAATTGCTTATAACATATTTTGGTCATGCTTAGATTCTTAGCTTACTATGAATCTGTTTTTAAATATTCAGTTAACAAGAGATGTTGCAAACTTGATGGTGCTAGAGTGACAATACACCATTAATCAGTACATCATCAAAGCTATTTGGTTTAGGCTATCTGGTCGTATTTTGACTTTTCACCAAGATGATAAATGGGAGGACTGTTTTTGCTGTGCATGGTTGGGACATTGTTGAAGTGAAAGTGAAACTGAAAGGCTACTAATGTCCATTCATGTCATTATTTCAGTCAAATATAGAGTGTGAAGCAAGTATTGGTTTAATGGTGTAGTAGTCTGGAAGGGAGATGGTATATTATTATCTATTTTAATTTATTTTTATGTATTATTTTTTTGGTTGCCCTTGGTGCCCTACGCACAGCGCGTGACCCTCAGTTCCGTAGCGGAGGCCCCCGGTTCTGTTTTTGATCGAGTAGAGCTGAAACATTGGCGTACATCCATGCTCGTTATCTCCCTTTGACAGCTGTCACGTTCTAAATTTCCACACACATGTCAGCGATTTCACAGCCCTCAGCGTCCCCCTCCTCCTTCACTGCGCGTGTTCGTCAGCTCACTCCGTGTGTGTGTCTGCTCACAGCTCAGTCTCTAGAACAAATGGTGTGATTAAACTTTAATTAAATCCAAAAATTCCAAATATCGTGGCGTAAAAAAAAAGCTATGTTATGATTTTAGTTACATGTTGGTCCATTATCTGAGCAGAACAGTGTTGATCTCAACTCTGGTGCACTGTTTTGCATTGGATGCTGCCGTAGGCAGAGGACTCTGGCCTCAAACACAACCCAACTAGAATCTTTCCAATTAACATGTGCGCTTCCTAGCAGACAAACCATCATGATCAACAAACCTTGTGCCTGTAGTAGTTAGAAGAGCAGATAAGACGAAATGAAGGTGGGAATTTGATTTGACTTAGTAGATTATTTCAGATAGCCCGTCGGACAGGGTGTTGTTGCCCGATGGGAAAACATGATTGCGCTGGGACGTCGGGCTCGCGATTTTGTGAGCCCTGCTCTGTCTGAATGCCTGTCTGTCTGAATGCCTGTCTGTCTGTATGCATCAGATGTCCCTGTCTGTCTGCACGTCGGTAGTGTCTGTCTGTCTGTGTGGCTTTCTGGGAGACTCTGTGGAGTTGAGTGCAGCCCTGTGGATGTTAGGGCAGCGAAGAGGCAGAATCTCCCCAGGTGCACAGTGATGTCAGGAGAGGACCGGTCCAGGTTGGGTCTCAGGGGGCCTGAGAGAGAAACAGAGAGAAGGAGATTGTGTTTCAGGTTAGGTCCCTGTGGTATTTTGAATTGTGTGCGTCTAGGCCTGGTGTATTTGTTTGTTTGTGTGTGTGTGTGTGTGTGTGTGTGTGTGTGTGTGTGTGTGTGTTGTGTGTGTGTGTGTGTGTGTGTGTGTGTGTGTCTATTTGTTTGTGTGTGTGTGTGTTTGTTTGTGTGTGTGTGTGGGCCAACAGTGGGTCCTTATTTATTTCCTCCCTCTTCAAATTTAAATCAGCCCAGCCCGCCATTGTGTCCTCCCTCGGTAGCGCCGCTGTGAGGCAGCAGGCAGGCACATTATTCCTCCACAGCGCCTCATTCACTGGCCTGCCCACTGAAACGGCTCTGGATCATTTGGCTTGATGATGCAGTGTGATCAGCACAGGCACAGAGAGGGGGGGTCGGGGTGGGAGGGTGGGGGGGGGGGGCATACAGCCCAAGATATTAGAGAGTAAGTGAATCTCTCTTATCTTATCGCCCGTCTCCTGCTAATAGGTCTAGCTGCTCAAAAAACCTCCAGCCAGCCCAAGATGATAAAGGAAAGGGATTCTTCTATCCTGTCTGTCTCTCTCCCTCGCCTTTCTCTCTCATCCAGCTCGTCTTTTCTCATCTTTTCACCATCTCTCCTTCTCTCCCTCTCTTTCTCTCTCAGCCAGCTCCCCTTTCTCCTCTTTTCACCGTCTCTCCTACTCTGCCTCTCTTTCTTTCTCTCTCTCCCTGTCACTTACACCTCTCTCTCTCCCTCTCTCTCTTCCCCTCCTCCCTCTCTCTCTCCTCCCTCTATCTCCTGCTCTCCCTCTCTCTCCCCTCCCTTCCTCTATCTCTTGCGCTCTCTCTCTCCCCTCTCTCTCTCTCTCCCACCTGTCTCCTTCCCTCTTTCTTAATGTCTTCAGGGAAAGCCTGGGAATGAGGTGAGGGAAACCGCAAAACAAAAGCTCCATGCAAGGCTGTGTAATGGGTTTCTGTGTTTTGTTAAGAGCCTCTTGTTGTGTGGTGTGTGTATGTGTGTGCGTGTGTGTTTTGGGTAGAGTCATGGATCTGCTTGTTGTCAGTGCCTGTGTTCTCCAAAGCTGTGTGTGTTTACGCGTGTGTGTTGTGGGTATGTGTATTTTACATTCGGTTTAATCTGCTCTAAGAGGAGTCATTGTGCGAATGTTCAGTGCAGCTCTGTTGGCCTTTATGTGCGCTGTTTCACAGTGATGGTGTGGGAGTATCTGTGTGCTGATTTGACATTGTGTAGTGTTATGTGTTTGATGGGTCTGATGTGTGTGTGTATAGTGGGACGTGTGTGTGTGTGTGTGTGTTAGAATGAGAGAGTGCGACTTGGTGTGTGTGTGTGTGTGTGTGTGTGTGTCTGTGTGTGTGAGTGTAAGAATGAGTGTGTTTGTGTGAGAGAGTGCTAGAGTGAGTACGAGTGTGTGTGTGTGTGAGTGAGTGAGTCGGGCTGTCTTTACTGTGAGAGGCTGATCTGTCCAGCTTGTCAGAGATACTGGTCCCTAAAACAGCTCTGCGACCCTTGAACCCAGTGCTTACAGGGATTTCTGCCCGGCTGTGACAAGCACACGTGCTCACACACACAGAGAATGTGACTAGAAAGTGTTCTTGGCAACACGATTTCTAATCACCCCGAAGCTGTGTGTGTGTGTGTGTGTGTGCCTTGCATGCATGTTTGTGTGTTAAAGGGTCAAGGTTATGAGTCTGTGGCCTCTCTTTCTCTCTCTATCTTTTTCAGCCCCTCCACACATAATTTCTTTCTCTCCCTCTCCCTCCCCCTGTCTTCGTCTCCAGCTGGGCAGGGGCAGTAGGATATTACAGGCAGCCCCAGAGGCAGATAAGGGCAGCAATCCCCCCTCCCATCTATAGAATATTATGTATATGTATACAATATGTCTCTCTAAGGGTGTGTTTGTGTATCCCTCTCTCTCCCTGCCTCCCTCTCTCACCCTGCCTCTCTCTCACCCTGCCTCTCTCTCTCTCTCTCTCCCGGCCTCTCTCTCTCTCCCCTCTCTCTCTCTCCCTCTCTCTCCCTGCCTTTCTTTCCCTTTTCTTTCCCTTCCTCTCTCTCTTCATTGTTTACAGAAAGGAAAGAGCCCCACTCTTCCTCTGTCCTGTGCTAATGAAATACTCAGAATTCAAAGCCTCCCACATCTTTCTTTCTCTCGCTTTCTCTCTCTCTCTCTCTCTCTCCCCTTGCTCTCTCTCCCTTTGACTTTTCCTCCCACATCTCTCTCTCTCTCTCTCTCTCTCTGTTTCTTCCACCACCATTGTCTCAGTTTCTTTTACCTTGTGCCTCTCTCCATCTTTATCTCTCTCTCTCTCTCTCTCTCTCTCTCCTTCTTGCGTTGCCATGGCTAAAAGACGTTCCTTGGATACGCCATTGTTGCTATGGCTGGCTCCATGCTCCATGTTGCCGCTGTGAGTGTGTTCACACCTGCCTGGCAGCTTTCAGTGCCGGTATAGAGTGCACCATCAGAGCCTACACTTAACAGGGCCGCAGTAACAAGGTCATACCATGTCATCCCATCGAGTGATACACACATAGGAATAGGGAGAGTGCACCATCATATTTTATGTCCGTAACTTAATTAATTAATGGTTGTGGAATGATCAGTTAGCAAACCAAATGCTTGGCTTCATTTTGGTTGACTTCCTCCACTTCTGTATGTGACGCAGGAGATAGGATTTTCTAAGAATAGAAATGTCTGCCCTAACTCTAATATTTCACATGTGTTTGTTTCACCAGTGTGTCAAGGATTCAGCAGCTCTCTGTGGCGCTCAGTTGATCGTTGGGTGACGTGATGGTGGAGATGGCGACTATTTGTGGCTGCGACAGGGAGCTGTGATGCTGTGATGATGATGTGTGTCTCTCTCTGCCGGTAGATTGGTCGTGTCTGGCCGCATCTCCGCAAGGCTAATTGAGTCGGGCAGATGTTGACATGCTCCTAATTGCGTGTTTGACATTATGAGCCGTGCATGAAATAACCGTGACGATACCATTGCGAATGGCACAGCAAATGGCTTGAAGGGTGATCAGAGAGTGAGTGAGTGTGAGAGAGAGAGAGAGAGAGAGATACAGGGAGGCTGGTGGAAGGGGAGAAAGGGACTAAGAGATGGAAAAACGACATCAGAAAACTGAACGCGATGGATGGAGGGAGGGAGAGGGAGAGAGAGAGAGAGAGGCAAGGAGATTGACTGACGGCAAGAGAGTGTGATACTGAGTGAATGATGCAGAGAGCATGAAAAAAAGAAATGAAAGGGCGAGAGAGAGAGCGAGGGAGAGAGGGGCGGGGGTGGGGTGAGAACTGCTGGCGGTGGCAGATTTGTAGGTGAAGCCATTAGCGACGGGGAGAGCGCTAGCATACACATTAGACAGCAGCGCCTGTTTGTAATGTGCTCCTGGATTATTGGTGTTTACAGTCATCACTATGGCCTTTTGGTCCTTAACGGCATCCATTACAACACACACACACACACACACGCGCGCAAACCGAAACCATTACATTTCTACTGATCTCACTATACACACAGTGACCTCACAACTGTAATCGAATACACATTCCCACACAGGTTAGCAGATAAGAATACATAGGGCGGCCGACACCACCACCCCCCATAAACACACACAACACACACACACACACACACACACACACACACACAGTCCGACACCACCACCCCCCATAAACACACACAACACACAACACACAACACACACACACACACACACACACAGTCCTGCGTTCGCGCTCACTTATGGCCACACACTTTTTACCACTCAGCCCAGACCAGTGCGACAGCATACTGTGTAATACAGCTTCCCCAGCTCAGGCCTACATCCCATCAAACCAGCATCCCATCAGACTGGCTCGTTTTTTTACAGAGGAAGACAATCTCATGAGTGTTAAACACCTGCTGGGCTGTGTGCGTGAGTGTGTGTGCATGTGTGTGCATGCTTGCGTGTGTGTGTGCGTGAGTGTGTGTGCATGAGTGTGTGTGCGTGTGTGCATGCTTGCGTGTGTGCGTGTGCGCTTGTGTGTGTGTGTGTGTGTGTGTGTGTGTGTGTGTGTGTGTGTGTGTGAGCTCTGGGCTTGAGATGAGGCCTCGTTAGCGTCTCCGAGTGTGTACCTCTCTCCCCCGCAGTTATTCTAATGGTTGAGGCCCAGGCCAACGCAAGCACATTTTCTGTCAATTAACTTCTCTAGACACTTCGCTGTATAAATATTTATGACTGTTATGAGTCTGATTTTGCATAACATGTCGTGTTTTTTCTCTTTAAAAAAAAAAAGTCTGCAAGTTGATATTTCCGTCCTGCAGTTGGCTGCCGTTTAAGTGCCGGCTGATTATTAAAATGACTCGCCTAGGCGCCATGGAAACACTTCCTCCAACTTTTTAGCTCGGTGGGAACATGTTACACAAACTTTTTGTTTTTGTTGGGTGGCCTTGTTTTCTTTGGCGACTCCGTCAGAGGAACCAGAGTCCCACCCTGTGCCTGGGGTGTGTCAACCCCCTGCCGTCTTCTCTTTCCCTGGGCCAAGTGCCCACTACTAGCCTGAGGCTTCTGGGAGGAGTAGGCCGAAGCTGCTGATGTAGCTCTCTATATCACTGACATCCTTTTCATAGAGCCTACATCTTTCTTTGTATTTGTGTGTGTGTCTGTGCATGTGTATGTGTTTTGTCAGCAGGCCAGTGACCAAATAACCTGTTTTGAATACCTCTTTATCACTCTATACTTTTGACCTTTTTTCTGGAAAATATTGTGTGCACACCACTGCACACCCCTCCCTCACCCCAATAACATCCACTCTCCCCCCCTATAGCTACCATTGGGTTGTCTGTGTGACTGTGTGACTGTGTGACTGTGTGTGTGTGTGTGTGTGTGTGTGTGTGTGTGTGTGTGTGTGTGTGTGTGTGTGTGTGATATGCATTCATAACATGATCCTGAAGGGCTGAAGGGCCTGTCCGTGGTGATGACTCACTTTTTGATCTTGTTGCATATTGCATGCGTCCACAAATACCCAGCAGTAGGAGCAGCAGCTGGAGCCTCCAGATCAACTGGAGCATAGCAGCTGAGCACTACAACGCGCGCGCACACACACACACAAAGACGCACACACACACACACACACACACACACACACACACACACACACACACACACACACGCACACACACAGACGCGCACACACAGACACGCACACACAGACGCGCACACACAGACGCGCACACATAGATGCGCAGACGTATGCACGCACGCACATCATTTTAGAAATCGAGTAATCGTTTCCTTAAAAACTCGAGTACTCACGGGAGGCCAGTTTATGTGGGAGGTGTCTTGTATCAATTAAAAGACTGCAACTATGATGGGGTTAGTCTCAGCACAAAGAGAAAAGCATAAAATCAATGCTATGATATGATAGCGGCTCTTTTCTTTATTGTACAGTATATTCAGTGAAACCTAGTCCTAACCGATTAAAAATTTAAATGAGCTAGTATCTATAGTCATATTCGCTAGTATTTATAGCCTAGACTATCACATGACAGACTTGATGTTTGAGCCATCCTTGAGCAATCCATCCACAACTCAAAATTGCTGCATGTTTTATTTTATCACGACGACAGCCTGTTTTATCAAAGAACTTCCAAACAATTGATGCCTGCCGTCACCATCCTTCCTCTTGTTTACCAAGGGCTCTGGACTGAAAACTGAGGGCGTGCGCGACAGCTAGTGCATAACTTCCTCGGACCGGGTTATTACGTGATGTAAACAATCATTTCACAGACACGGACAAGAAACTCGGAACTGAGGCGCTTTACTTCTTCATCGGCGTCCAAGACACTCTTGCACTCATCAACCCTCCTCTGCTCTCAGCTCCCTCCTATTGATGTCGCTGCTCGATATCTCGAATACTTGAGAACTGTGTGCAGCCACAACACACTTACACACACACACACGTATTCAGGCAAAAGGATTTGAGCAAATCTGAGTGTTCATCCCCAACTGCCCAAAGTGTTTTTTCCCTTAAAGACACATGACATCACCTCATGTAATTGTGTGTGTGTGTGGTGTGTGTGTGTGTGTGTGTGATGTACACAGAAGGCTTCATTAGCCCAGTGACCTTTATCAGATGTAGCGTTAGCTCACTTCCTCTTCCTGTGGCTAACTGCCTGTGCATTGTTTGTGGTTAGCAGTGCGGGTAACGCTTACAGCTCACTCCTCTTGGACTGCAGGCTACTTGCGTGTCTCTTGTCTGCAATTGCTTTTAAACCTATTTTTACCGCAGTGATTTGTAGAGGTTGCGCAACTGACGACCTGAAATTATGAATCTGACGCTAGAGAAATAAAGCAATTGACTTTTTCAAATGATTTAAACGAAAGGAGGACATCTTCTAAAGGAGAATTATGATCAAATGTGTTGAGGAGGGCACGTATTGTTAAACAGTGATGGAATGTCTGAAGTCATGAAGTACGACTCAAACGGCCTACTCTGTGACTTCAGATGTAAATTGCAAACATTTATTTATTTATTTGTGTTTATCTGTTGTTTGTGTGGGGGCAGGCCAATCGAGAGTGACTCAAACGGCCTTCTCAGTGCCTTCAGCTGTGTTTTCAATAGCTTTCAATAAACTGAAACATTTATTTGTTTTATTGTCTGCTATTTTTATGTTTCTGTGTGTGGTGTGTGTGTGTGTGTGTGTGAGTGTGTGTGTTGAGGCGGGGGGGCAGGCTGGAGGAAAAGAGTGACTCAAACTGTCTACTCAGAGACTTGAGCTGTCTGTTGAATGACTTCACATGTGAACTTCAAACGTTTGTTTATTTACTTACATGTTTCTTTGTTTGTTTGTTTGTTTGTACATGAGCAGGCAGGAGGAGGAGAGTCTGCGGGATAAGATCCGGGCGGACCACGAGCGTGCGCTGCAGGAGGCCAAGGAGAAGCTCCGCAAGTCCAAGGAGGAGATCCACGCCGAGATCCAGACGGAGAAGACCAAGGTGGCCGAGGACCTGAAGCGCAAGGACGGGCCCAAGCCGCTGCCCCCCGTGCCCCTGCCCAAACTGGTGGGCATCAACGATGGGGAACCCAGCGACCCCGACGTCAAGGAGAAGAGAGACAAGATCCGAGAGGTGAGTGGAGGCGGGGGATGCCCGGGAAGAGGTGTGTGTGTGTGTGTGTGTGTGTGTGTGTCTGTGTGTGTGTGTGTGTCTGTGTGTATATAAAATATATATGGTGGTGATGCAAACAAACTATGGCATCATCTGTCAGGTCAGCACATCAGAACTTCTCAACTTCAATAGTCCCCTCCAAGTTCCTCCAATAGGGTGCTGTGACCGTTGGCTGCTTCCTGGAGGCTTTTTCCAATAGAGCAGGGCTCCATGATCTCACTATAACCTCAAACTGCCTCATGATGAAATAAATTATGGACTCTTAGTGCCCTTTTCTATACCTCTGGGTGTGCTGCAATACATAGAGCAATAATCTGCCCAAACCTGTTCTCAGGTAGGGTTGACCCAGACTTGCTTTATTGTTCTCTAGTGGATGATGAACTGACGATGGAATTAGTTATGAAAGCTGTGAAACTTCATTGTATTGGGATAAGGAACTACTTTGGCCAGACACACGGAACAAGATGACATCATCCAGTGTCAAATCAAGGCATTACAAGCTGAAACAGGCTCGTGAGGTATCACACGGAGAAAGAACACCTTTTAATCAACATGGTACAAATATTTATGAAATAAAACCACCAAATGTATAATGACAGTCAATTAAAGATATGAAAACTAGCTATTTTAGCAAAAAAAATATAAAATGATAGAGTAATATAACATCTTCCATTTTTTGAATACATCTGCAATGAATATTAAAACTTTCCCATAAAAAAAGTTTAAAGGAAATTCAAATAATCCTCCTTGGGAAAATATACAGTGTTTTTTTCACTGAAGCCATATTTAGCTAGATCTGTGGCACTAATTAGTTTTTTATGCAGGACCAAATAACTTCTAGACATGATACAGCTATATTAATACCACACAGAATCAAAGCCTGATGGTGAAAACTATTGCAGATATTCATTTTTGAAAATTAAAGATGATCCGTTTGGATAAAAAAAATATAATTTTGTATTAATCTGCTTAATACGACATTCAGCAACTATTTACATGAATATATGTGGCAAATTATCTTTAGGATTTTTCCTGGATGTTCTGTACAAATTTCAACCCAATCCATTAGTGGGGCTTACAAAGATTCACAGAGATTAGACATTTAGCTCAGAGGGCCCAACAGACTAGAGCTATAAGAGTTTCCAAGGTCCCATTAATTTAATTGAAGTTTTTATATACATTTTCTGGAGGAGATCCATGACATGAACGTGGAAAAGTTCTGAATTGTGGGTAATTGGTGTGGAGAGACCCACATACCGAATCACGTGTACGTAATCCAGTATATATCACACACATGGAATTGGAACATGTCACACATGCGTACTCGGAGCGTGTGTCTTACACATGCAGTCCAAGTGCATGTCACAGGTACATTATAAGGGGGTTTGAGGTCAGGCCTGCTCCTCAGAGCACAGGACTCATTGAGCTGAACACGTCTCTGAACTCCAGCGAGGTGAGGAGTACAGGGGTCAAGTCAGGGGTCTGCTCCCACCCACTGAGATGCCTTACAAGATGGTGTTGGATGGCGTAAGAGCGCGGGCTGACAGACAGGCTGGGAGGGCTTGAAATAATTTTAAACGACCCCAGATGTATGGCCGCAAGTGTGCCAGTCAGTGTGTGGTTTGTGTGTGTGTGTGTGTGTGTGGTTTGTGTGTGTGTGTGTGTGTGTGTGTGTGGTTTGTGTGTGTGAGGTTTGTTTGTGTGGGTTTGTTTGTGTGTGTGTGTTTTTCTGCCATGCTGTCTCCTTCAATGTACTTTCTACACGCACATGAATTTGCATCCATACTTGTCTAGCTGTCTCATTGAAGGCTTCCCGTTGAGCAGCCTCCGAAAGCTGAACCGCTTCCAGCAGCCCTAATGTCCTTGTTGGCTCTTTTAGCCCAAGGTCTCTGTCCGCAAAAGGCTTTAGTGAGAGTGGATCCAGATTAAAAGTTCCCTGTTAGCGAGTCAGTTCATTTCTATGATGACTGCCGACGTGCAATCAACCCTGGTAAATGGTCTCTTGAGGTGATGCGGTCGGGCATAATCATTGCTGTGCGCTGCAGTCATCTCATTTAATAATGACCACAGTTCCCGAGGCCTGGGAAAGCATCGGACAACAGAATTTTTCCAGACCTTGAGAATCCTCAAGTTCGATTGCAAAGCTAATGCGTTAAGTTAAGAAACACAACCATAGTAATTTTAGTTAATGTAAGAGGGTACGATTTTGGAGATTAGTCTTGTGAAACGCTGCCAGTCCAACTCTGTGCGCATGGTACAGATGGCCAGTTCTGTGTTCTAGAACATTCTGCTCGACTTGTGCTGATTGCTTCTGCAGGCCAGTCACATAGCGATCTGTTAAAAACCCCTTCTTTCCTTTTTCACCGACTCTGCTCCGCATTAAACACTACAGCAAGCGCAGATCAAATGGTAGCCTGGCACTGACAAGGTCATGGATGCTGTTTAGGATTCTAACTTCAGAGTCGTGAGACAGGCAGACACACACACACACACACACACAGCACTTTGGGGATGCTCCAGCCCTTGTTGCAGAGATTGCCAGAGGCGAGACATCCAACGTAGACTCCAGTCGATACACTCACACACTCTGCTTCTAAAGCCTGCAGCGGTAGTAGACCTGGTGATTACTGTATGCCTGGCGGCTACGCAATCAGTTACCTGGGATTTCGTCATCTCCGCAGACGTGCAAGGACACTTGGGCACGCCTAGAACATCACTGCGTACTCTGGCCTTGGTTTGGGAGAATGGCTGGGTTCGTGGTGAAATCATTACCACACTATTGTTTGCTGTGGTTTGGCATTGTTTGTTTGTGTGTCGTTGCCATGACAGCACGTTGGAGCCTGTGCATGATCATTACGTTGAAAGATATTCATCTCGAATCCGGTTACTGAATGTTCCTTTACCTCGACTGGAAGAGCCAAAAACCCCAAGGTCATGTGTTCCATACTCGAGGAGGGGGGGGGGTTGGAGAGAGAGCACACACACTGATGAAAGCCAGAGACCTGCTGCACTGGAAGAGCACACACACTAATATGTATGCTACACTGGAAGGCGCTTAAAATAAAAGCATCTTCCAGAGAAATGTTCTCTAAGTAGAAATGAAAGGCCCCGGTTCCACTTGCAGGAACTGATGATGGTTCTAGGAGGCTTCATTTGGCCTTTATCAGTCGGAGGCTCTTATTCTGGCATCAGCATACTGGCAGAAGTGAGATCAATGGCCTGCCGTGTGTCTGGTGAAATGTCTGGTGAAATGTTTGGTGAAATGTTTGGTGAAATGTTAGGTTGGCGCTGCCAATTCCTGTCTGGCCACCTCAGTGTCTGTTGCGGTGTGGAAAGTATGGGTGTGGTGCAGCCGGGTAAGATGGGTAAGCGGCGGGTAAGATGTGGGCATTTAGTGGGCACGCTGTCTGATAGCTGACGAAATGGGTTGGGAGGAGGGGCAGGATCTGTGGTGTGGTCTTGGACCGCGGATGGCCATCTCGTCTCGGACTGGCCCATGAGGGCTTTCCCTCAAAACTACTCAGAGAAATTGCTTTTGGGAATGGAAAGAAGGTGTGTGTGTGTGTGTGTGTGTGTGTGTGTGTGTGTGTGTTTGTGACTACCTTGTGGACTGTGAGTCAGCACAGTTGGTCTGGAATGTTAAATAGGCTAA
>NC_045153.1:12818124-12820564 GCF_900700415.2 Clupea harengus
ATTGCTGGAAACGACCCTGAGCGAGTTTGTAATACGAGTCGCAGCGAGCGTGAAGTGAGTCGACAGCAACGGATGAGAGAGAGCGGAGCACTTTTTCGTGTTGCTCAGAGAGGAGACTTGAAGAGATGGCAGCAGCTTCAGCAACATCTGAGCTTGTTTAGAAACAGAGGGCCCAAAGTGGAATGTGTGGAGATATTTCTGCTTCAAAGTGGACGAAAGAATGCCAAGCCCCTAAAGGCAGCAGCACTGCTGTTGAAGTGTGCCTCAAAGGGAGACGTCAAACCTGACCAAACATCTGTTGAAAAAAACATCCTGACCTTTTCAAGGAATTCAAAAACTCGTTGACTAGTTCACTACCTTGATATCAGAGTAAGCCCCCTACTCTACACCATCTATACCCATGACTGCACTCCCACCCACCCGAGCAATGCCATCATTAAGTTTGCAGATGATACAACCGTGGTGGGGCTCATCTCAGGAGGAGATGAGACTGCATACAGGGAGGAGGTGCAAAGGCTGTCGACATGGTGCACCTTGAACAATCTTGTCCTCAACACCTCCAAGACAAAAGAGCTGATAGTCAACTATAGGAGGAAAAAATCGGACATGCAGCCTATTGCCATCAATGGGGAGAGAGTGGAGAGGGTATCAGACTTCAGCTTCCTGGGCACTCACATCGAGCAGGACCTTTCCTGGACCAGAAACACCATTGCACTGCTGAAAAAGGCACAACAGAGGCTGTATTTCCTGAGGTTACTCAGGAAGAACAAATTAAAAAAGAAACTGTTAGTGTCCTTTTACCGCTGCTCTGTGGAGTCAGTGCTAAGCTATGGCATCTCGCTGTGGTTTGCCAGCTGCACGGCAGCAGAAAGAAAGGTACTCCAGAGGGTCATTAACACAGCGCAAAAAGTAATTGGCTGCTCTCTTCCACCTTTTGAGGACATTTATAAAACACGCTGCCTCAGAAAAGCCCACAGTATCCTCAGAGACTCAACACACCCTGGTTACCACCTATTTGAACTGTTGCCCTCAGGGAGACGCTTTAGGACCATCATAGCAAAAACAGACAGGCTGAGAAACAGCTTCTATCCCAGAGCCATCATAGCACTTAACAATGCACAAAACTGACCTGTATTTGTCTCTCTGTTGTGTTATATGTCTTGTGTTTTTATAGTGTAAATATGTATATATATATGTTCAATCTATATTTTTATTGTTTTTGTGTCTGAGAGCTGCTACCTCAATTTCGTTGTACTTGTGCAATGACAAATAAATATATTCTATTCTATTCTATTCTAACACCTGTGATCGTTATCAAAGGCTGAGGTGGAATTGAAATTTGTGATCTCTTCCATGTTGTTTTTACCTGATGTATATTGCGTCTGTGAAAGGGGCTCATGACGTCGTATGCAAATAACAGTGACGGTGCAGAGACATGCATGCATATGCCCCAAGCTAGCAATCAAGTCATCACAACATCCCCTGTACCCACAACAAGAATGAATGCATCTCTGTATAAAAGTATGTGTGACACTGCTATATAGAGAGATGTGGCCATTTGGCCATTGCCCTTTTAATTTTTCATACTGTTAGGTGAAAATTCACCCTAGTTACCTCAGGACTCCGGAGCTGCATATAAGTATATTTATTAGACAAACAACAATTGCAATCGGGCTCACTCCCAGCACAAGGCTAAAAGTGAAGCCATGACAAACACATCGCACAAGGTTTATATAGACAAAAGTTCAGCGTTCAGTAGGGATAACCACGTGGTGGATCTCTGACGTCCGAGGCAAGGAAGAAGCACACTTCTTATCACCGCTGGTCTAAACATGCTCTTGTACATATGCACACTAAGTGGCACCTAATAATCTTAAGTTACACACACGCAGAAACACAGAAAAGCCATGTTCCTGCTTACATAAGTACATGATTCATATAAGGTCATTAATAATACAAGGTACTTGATTTATTATATTCTTAAGTCATTAACAGTGTTTCGAAATTATGTCCATATATACATACAAAGACTGCTTTGGAATTCTCGTTTTTTTTGCATCATTAGCCTACAATATGACACAGCCTAACCTATACTAGATTATGATATATCTAATAGTCTCATCTAAATGTTTTCTGGGTATGGTATCGAAAAAAAAAGTATCTAGAGTATTGAAATATATGACTTGGTATTGAATTGAAACAAAATGTTAAGGTGACATCACTACCGGATTGTAATGAGGCGTGAAGAGATGGAAGCAGCAGAGCATGTGATTTCACACACACATGAATAATGCAGAAACAATCACTTAGCTCTGCATTATAGATGCTGTCAGTAGACACCGAGTGTGTGTGTGTGTGTGTGTGTGTGTGTGCTTGTGTGTGTGTTTGTGTATGTGTGTGTGCGTGTGTGTAAAACAGGCTTTGTGTTGTCAAACCAGAC
>NC_045153.1:12821064-12841064 GCF_900700415.2 Clupea harengus
GAAAGAGAGAGAGAGAGAAAGAAACATCGGGGGAAACAGACACTGAGAGCCCGATGCATCGGGCGGGGGTGGGGGGGGGGGCTGCTGAGAAAAGGCCCGGTTGGAAAGCGATGAGGAGTTTTGATGGATCTCTGCCCCCCTCCTACCCCACCCGAGGGCAGATCTCCTCATTCTTGGGCTGTAGTCATGTGTCCATTTGCATAATTCCCAGCATGCCGTGCCTGTCCCGCAGGCTTGATGAAATCTCCAATTACAGACGTCGGAGTGCCGCGCACTGAAATTGGCTTCCCTGGGTGGCTAATATTCCTCTAATGATGCGTGTGATTCTCTTGTTCGTTCTGTTGGACTCGTGTGAACACGCAGAAATGACTGTGTGTCTCAGAACAACGGTAACATCTCTCGCTGTCTGTGTGTGTGTGTGTGTGTGTGTGTGTGTGTGTGTGTGTGTGTGTGTGTGTGATTTTTCTCTCATTCAGTGTGTTTGTAATAATTGTTTTCTTCTGAGTTTTTGTTGGAGTTCGTTGTGTTTTGTTGTGAGTTGATTTGTGTGTGTGTGTGTGTGTGTGTGTGTGTGTTCTCTGGTACAAAACCGGTATCTTTTTTTATTGATTTTAGAGTGCCTTCCATAAATGAATAAACGTTCGTAGAAAATGGGGGAGAAAAAATGTCCACACATGCTATGCATCACGCATCCAAAAACAACCTCAGCATCTTACTCCTAGACTGGCCTGGGACCCCTCTTACCCTCCATCCCCTCCACCTGACTCCTAGACTGCCCTGGGACCCCTCCTACCCTCCGTTAAGCCTTTTAGTGCTCCTGCTAAAGCTTGCTGGACAGGTGCTGGAGAGTTTAAAGTCTTGCTGCTGTTGTCATAGTGTTGTTGTCATAGTGTTGTTGTCGTAGTGTTGGGGATCCAGTCCTTCGCCTCTGTATGGAACTGGAAGAGTGAAGGTGAATTCTTTACATTGCGGACATTGAATCCTATACTGTGTGGACAGGTTGTTCCTGTCTCCAGTGCATGGCTGGAGGTAAAGTTCACATACTGAGACGGACTGGTTCTTTGTGGGAAAGCCATCAGGGTATGTAAAGGAGGAGGGCCTTTGAGCCGTCTCAGAGAGAGAGAGAGAGACGAACAGGTTGTATCACTTTTTCACAAAGAGCATTCAAGGTCTCCAGCCAATGCACTGCTTACAGACATGATCAGACACATCCAGGAGCTCAGCCCTTTTGGTGTGTGTGTGTGTGTGTGTGTGTGTGTGTGTGTGTGTGTGTGTGTGTGTGTGTGTGTGTGTGTGTGAGTGCGTGTGTGTTTACTGGTGTATCTGTGTACATGTTTATAAGAGCGTTTAGCCTAGTTGTTATGAAAGACCAGGTAGGTGGCCACACACAGTGATAACGTACGTATTCACACACACACACACACACACACACTAATTCTCCTCATCAGTCACCTTGTATTGTGCTGTTGGTACTGCTGATGTGGCACACGAAGGCTTTAGAGGATGTGTCAGAGTGATCCCAAACACTCCCTGAAACTGCACTGCTGCATGAGGCTCTGAAAGAGCAGCTCTAAGCTGTGCTTCCCCTGGGCTCTGTGTGTGTTTGTGTGTGTGTGTGTGTGTGTGCGTGTGTGTGTGTGCGTGTGTGTGTGTGTGTGTGTGTGTGTGCGCGGGCGTGTGTGTGTATGTGTGAGCGCGCGCGTGTGTGTGTGTGTGTGTGTGAGCGCGCGTGTGTGTGTATGTGTGAGCGCGCGTTGCTGCTTGTTCTAAGTGCCCAAGTTCTGTTCTCTTATGGGATGGTAGTTGGCATGACTGTAAAGCATGAGAGATGGGGAGAGAAAGCACAAGAGAGAGAGAGGGAAGGAAAAGAGGACAGAGTGAAAAAGGGAAGCTTCAGAAGAATAAAGAGTAATAGGACTGAGGCACTGGACTTCCCAGCAGGGATTCTTTCTCTCTCTCTCTCTCTCTCTCTCTTGCTCTCTCTCTCTCTCTCTCTCTCTCTCTCTCTCTCTCTCTCTCTCTCTCTCTTTCTTTCTTTCTTTCTTTCTTTCTTTCTTTCTTTCTTTCTTTCTTTCTTCTTTCTTTCTTTCTTTCTTTCTCTTTCTCTCTCTCTGTTCCCACTCTTTAACTCTATCTAAAGGCTGGAGAGCTGATGGCAAGGCCGAGCTGAGACACACCAGCACCACACCACACCACACCACACCACACCACACCCCTGCATCAGCACCACACCACACCACACCACACCACACCACACCACACCACACAACACCCCTGCATCAGCACCACACCACACCACACCACACCACACCACACAACACCCCTGCATCAGCATCAGCACCAGCACCACACCCCTGCATCAGCATCAGCACCAGCACCACACCCCTACATCAGCATCAGCACCACACCACACCCCTGCATCAGCATCACATCACACCACACCCCTGCATCAGCAACACACCACACCACACCCCTGCATCAGCACCACACCACACCACACCCCTGCATCAGCATCAGCACCACACCACACCACACCCCTGCATCAGCATCAGCACCACACCACACCACACCACACCACACCCCTGCATCAGCACCACACCACACCACACCCCTGCATCAGCACCACACCACACCCCTACATCAGCATCAGCACCACACCACACCACACCCCTGCATCAGCACCACACCACACCACACCCCTGCATCAGCATCAGCACCACACCACACCACACCCCTGCATCAGCATCAGCACCACACCACACCACACCACACCACACCCCTGCATCAGCACCACACCACACCACACCCCTGCATCAGCACCACACCACACCACACCCCTGCATCAGCACCACACCACACCACATCCCTGCCCTGCCCTGCATCAGCATCAGCACCACACCAGCTCCAGCTCCAGCTCCATCTCCAGCTCATTCCATCAGGAATACATTTAACTAAGCTACTGACAGATGGAAGGAGGAAGAGAGAGAGAGATAAAGAGAATAACAGGAGGGAGAGAGAGGGAAAGAGAATAACAGGAGGGAGAGAGAGGGAAAGAGAATAACAGGAGGGAGAGAGAGGGAAAGAGAATAACAGGAGGGAGAGAGAGGGAAAGAGAATAACAGAAGGGAGAGAGAGGGAAAGGCATAGCGAAAAATGGGGGCAACAGAGTGAGGGATAGGGGAACGAGGGAGGGAGTGAGAGAACGAGGGTGGGAGAAAGAGAGGGAAGGAAAGAAAGCATGACAGGAAAACAGTAAGAATGTGAGGATGGAGAGAGATGAAAGGGACCGAGGGTGAGACTGAGTGAACGGAGACCGAGAGGAAGGGAGGGAGGGAGGAGGGGGGGGAATGGTAAACCTCTGGATGAGGGGATCCCTGTGAGACAAGTCAAAGCTGGCTCTGGCTGAGGTGTCATCCTGTGGTTACTCTCTTCAGATGGTTCAGGGCTCTAAAGGTCACCGCAGGTCACCGCAGGTCACGAGGGCTGGGGGAGGTTCACCCCACACTCCTAGTAGATCTCTCTGAGATTGGGGCACCAACTCCTTTCTTTTTCAATTAATTCTGTCTTTTGTTCATCACTGTTTTTTCTCCCCTGTGTGCGTTTCTGTGTCCTGTCTTCCTTCTCTCTCTTCAGCCGTCTTACTCTTTATTCTGTTTCTTTCTCTTTTTTTTCCTTGCCTTATAATTCTGGTCTGTCACTTTCTCCACCCATCATCTCTCTCTCTCTCTCTCTCTCCGATGATCTCTGCTCCTGCAATTCATCAAAGCCCTGTAGCTCAGTAAATATTCATCAGGCACTTAGAGTGAGTGGCACAGGCCCCCGTGCAAGAGAGAGAAAGAAAGAAAGTAAAATGACAGGGAGGGAAGGAGAGACAGTGAAAAGAGGGAAGAGAAGAAGGGGAAAGAGAGAGAGAGAGAGAGTGAAGGTTGAGGGGGGGGGTGGTTTTGCAGATAAATTATTTCACCTCAACACAAAACCCTCCACCCTCCCTCTAACTAAAAACCACATTCCCCTCATCAGACACAACAACCCCCCCCCCCAAACACACACACACCCGACCCCCAAATTATCATTAATCAATTTATAATAAGCATTTTAAATGCCACCATGACAGCCACCATCCCATTAAAAACCTCTGCAAGATCAATTGAGCCTTATTCTTCCAGCTCTTCCAAATGGCTGTCTTAGCTGACCCCATCACAAAATTCAACAAACAAACCTCATGCTTCTTCCTAACCTTGTACACAGGGCCACTAAATAAAACGATGATCACAAAAAACCTCCCCCAGCTTTGTGTGTGTGTGTGTGTGAGTGTGTGTGTGTCCACACACACACGCAGGATGACCACCTGCTCTAGTGATGATGATGTATTTATCACCTGTGTTGTGAAAAGCATTACACTGGTGTCACGAGACTAGAATGTTTGAATAAGCAGCACACCAGCATATGTACCCCCCCCACACACACACACACACACACACACACACACACACACACACACACACACACACACACACACACACACACACACACGCACACATGCACGCACATATGCCTGCACATATTTTTACCTCATCTGTCTCTAAGCAACCAGGCACACACATCTTTTTTTGTCCATCAGTCTCGACCTAAGCATTCACACACACACCCACAGACACAAACGCACACACACACACACACACACACACACACACACACACACACACACAGTGGTTCAGAAGTTCAGCCCACACACTCCAGTAAGTTCACAATAAGCCTCTCCAACAGAGATGAGAAATGTGGTAATCTATGAAGGAAAGGAAGGAAGTAAGTAAATAAATATATATTTAAAATAAATACATAGATAAATCAAATGAATAAATAGATAAATACAATGAATAAATAGATAAATACAATGAATAAATAGATAAATAAACAGATACATAAATACAATGAATAAATAGATAAATAAACAGATAAATAAATAGATACAGTGCCCTCCACAATTATTGGCACCCCTAGTGAATATGAGCAAAACAGGCTATAGAAAAATATGTCTTTGCTGTTTATCCTCTTGGTCTTTCACTCAAAATATTCACAAAAATCTTACCTTTTCATTGAAGTAAAATTATTGAACGAAAAAAAAACTGTTGACCTTAAATAAATATTTTTCCCCAAAACGTGTGCCACAATTATTGGCACCCCTAGAAAAATCTTATAATTAAAATATAACTGAAGTATATTTCCAGTCATGTTTTACATTTTTAAGTTCACCTGTTTGATAAGGAACTCTTAAGAGGTCAACCATGACTTCCTGTTCCACTGGCGTACAAATATGAGGTGACACAGGCCAAATTCCATTAGTCATTCATCACTATGGGAAAGACCCAAGAACACAGTGACGATGTGCGACGGAAAGTTGTGGAGCTGCACAAATCAAGAAATGGACACAAGAAAATCTCTAAAGAGTTGAAAATACCCATTTCCACTATCATGGAAATAATTAAGAAGTTTAAAGCGACAGGAGATGTTAAGAATCAGCCTGGAAGAGGACGTGTGTGTACATTGACCCCACGCACCGTGAGGAGGATGGTTCGACTGGCAAAATAATCTCTAAGGATCACAGCTGGAGAATTGTAGAGGTGAGTTGAGTCTTGGGGTCAGAAAGTCTCCAAAACTACCATCAGACGCCACCTACATCACCACAAGTTGTTTTGGAGGGTTGCCAGAAAAAAGCCTCTGCTGTCAATCAACTACAAACTAAAGCGCCTACAGTTTGCCAAATGTAAGTCAGACTTTCAATGGGGCGAGTTATATGGTCAGATGAGACCAAAATAAAGCTTTTTGGCAACAAACATCAAAGGTGGGTTTGGCGTAGACAGAAAGATAGCCATACAGAAAAGACCCCCATACCCAATGTGAAGTATGGTGGCGGATCTTTGATGTTGTGGGGCTGTTTTTCTTCCAAAGGCCCTGGACATCTTGTTAGGATACATGGTATCATGGACTCCATCAAATACCAGCAGATATTAAATGAAAACCTAACAGCCCCCTCCAGTAAGCTTAAAATGGGCTGTGGTTGGACCTTCCAGCAGGTCAATGATCCGAAGCACACCTCAAAATCAACATAAAAATGGTTCACCGACCGCAGAATACAGGTTTTGCCATGGCCATCACAGTCCCCCTACCTAAATCCCATAGAAAATCTGTGGGATGAGCTGAAGCCGAGTCTACAAACGTTGACCTCAGAATCTGAAGGATCTGGAGAGATACTGTATGTAGGAATGGTCTCAGATCCCGTGCCATGTGTTCACCAACCTCATCACGCATTATAGGAAAAGACTCAGAGCTGTTATCTTGGCAAAGGGAGGCTGCACAAAACATTAAATTAAGGGGTGCCAATAATTGTGGCACACATGTTTTGGGGAAAAATATTTATTTAATGTCAACAGTTTTTTTTTCTTTCAATAGTTTTACTTCAATGAAAAGGTACGATTTTTGTGAATATTTTGAGTGAAAGACCAAGAGGATAAACAGCAAAGACATATTTTTTTATAGCCTGTTTTGCTCATATTCACTAGGGGTGCCAATAATTGTGGAGGGCACTGTAAATCAGGAGTAGTCAGTGAAAGGCTCAACTCTTCTCTTTCCAATCTACCTGTTCAAACAGGCCTGCTGAGCAGCGCTGAGGACGGTATTGTGTGAAGTTAACTGGACTTTAGCACAAAGACCAGAGCTGAGGACGGTATTGTGTGAAGTTAACTGGACTTTAGCACAAAGACCAGAGCTGAGGACGGTATTGTGTGAAGTTAACTGGACTTTAGCACAAAGACCAGAGCTGAGGACGGTATTGTGTGAAGTTAGCTCGACTCCAGCACAAAGACCAGCGCTGAGGACGGTATTGTGTGAAGTTAGCTGGACTTCAACACAAAGCCACACACCACAGAACCTGGCCATCCAGTCTAAGCAATTTGGACAATGCCGGTTTTGCCTACGGAATTGGCTCTGGAATCTGAGCTGGCCGGACTAATTTCGAGCACATTTCCCTACTCCTCAAGTAACACACTTCTCACACACACACACTTACAAGAGATTGTATGGAGCCCGTTGCAGAAGCGAATGTCTTGGCTAGTTGTGCTCATCCTAACTCTTACACTCGGTGCCACGTCATAAGACTTGACGTTCGGTCTGATATCTGTGAGGAACTTCTCAACAAATCACATGACGTTATGTTTGATATCTATGAGGAACTTCTCAACAAATCACATGACGTTTGGTCTGATATCTGTGAGGAACTTCTCAACAAATCACATGACGTTAGGTCTGATATCTGTGAGGAACTTCTCAACCAATCACATGACGTTAGGTCTAATATCTGTGAGGAACTTCTCAACCAATCACATGTTGGTTCTTTATCTGAGTAGTTGGAATGGCTTTGGGCAGCTCCTCCTACAACTCTTTTTTTTTTTTTTTTCTCTTCTCTTTTTGGCTCCTGTATTCCCAGCCCCTAAGTTCCCCCCAAACGGTGGCCATCTGTAAAGCTAATTTGTTAATAAGTGCAGACGGGTTTTTGTGTTAATCAGGGGAGAGGCCCAAATCACATCTACCCCAAAAAATACAAATTAGGCACTACAAGGACCTCTTTAGAAGAGGAAGATGTTTTGGTAGGGGGGGAAAAATGAGGAAACCTAGAAGATAATTAGCCCCTGCCTCCCGCCCCTGGGCTGCAGTTCAAAGGAAGGACAGGCTGCTCCACTCCACACTGAGGTGGAATTGGAGGAGTGTGCCGGGGGGGGGGGGGGGGAGAGAGACGGACTGCAGGGGTCCATTTATTAATTCTGCCATCCCCAAAAAGACGAGGCTTGGAAATGGAACTCCAATGGCAATGGTTGACCTTGGGGAGAAGAGTTTGGTGTTTTTCCTAAGGCAAGCATTTAGCTGACACACACACACACACACACGTACGGGAACCGGGACGAGGACAGCCTCTGCTTCACTTAGCCAGGAGAGCTGCTGCTAATGTGATCCGTCATCTGTTAGCACATGAGCACCACTGCCTTATGCCTCTCAGAGCTGTGTGACTCAGACAGGATGGCAAGACACAGGGACTGACCTAATTAGCAGATTGGCTGAGGAGCACACACACACACACACACACACACGCATGTATGCACTCGTGTAGAGGAGTACACACACACACACACACACACACACGCATGTATGCACTTGTGTAGAGGAGCACACACACACGTACACACTCGTGTAGAGGAGCACACACACACACAAACGCATGTATACACTCGTGTAGAGGAGTACACACAAACGTACACACTCGTATAGAGGGGCACACACGCTTGTATACACTCCTGCAGATGGATAGAGACACACACACACACACACACACGTAGATGCACCAGACAGATGTTGGGTTGACGCATCCTCTCACAAACCCACATTTCTGCAAGCACGCTGCACACATGCAGAGGGTTTGTGGAGGGAAATTGTATTCACGCACACACACACACACTCACAGGAGGGGGATTGGTTGTTGTGCTTGGCCACTTCAATACACGCACATAAACACATAGAGAAAGGTTTGCGGTATTACACACACCCACCCACACACACACACACACACACACACACACACACACACACCCACAATCCCCCCCCCCCACACACACACACACACACACACACAGAGACAGAGCAGGTGGTTGGTTTGAAGAGCCCAGCAGAGGTGCGCAGTAATGTGCTGGTCAGTGTGGCTGCACTGGAGAGAGCCCATCACACTGCACCGCCTCTCTGGCCACAGAGTCACATACCCACTTACCCTGGGGAGAGGGGAGAGGGGGAGGAGAGAGAGAGGGAGGGAGAGAGAGAGGGAGAGGGAGAGAGAGAGAGAGAGAGAGAGAGAGAGAGGGAGAGAGAGAGTGTGTGTGTGTGTGTGTGTGTGTGAAAGAGATAGAGACACACAGAGAGACTGGATATGGCTCTTTTGTGGAGGCTTTGGCATGGACGCAGCCATGTTTCTCTCAAAATCCCTTCTCTTGTTTTCACATCACACACACACACACACACACACACACACACACACCGCTCAGGCATTCCAAGTAGATGGAGAAAATGAAGTGTGAGTGATGAAGTCATCACATTCCTTGTTGCCATGTGTGGATTGGTATTACAGCCGTCCGAAAATGTGCCTGAAACCCCTCGCCTGATGAAACTGGCAACCCTGATGGAAAGAGATGGGGGTACTGAGTGTCTGTGTCTGTGTGTGTGTGTGTGTGTGTGTGTGTGTGTGTGTGTCTGTCTGTGTGTTTGTTGTTATTCCCCCCTTAAATAACCTCATTGCGTCTAATTGGTTTTATACAAGCAGTGTTTGGCAGCCCCGTCGTGGCTCAGTGTACACGCCAATCTGCAGTCATTTGATATGATTGGCCTGCTTAGGAAGGGAGAGCTGGAGGGAAGGGAGACGGGAGAGCGTAGTCGGAAAAAAGAAAGAGGGATGAAGAACGGGAGAATGAGCGTGAAAGAGAGAGTAGAGAGGCGAGGAAGGAGAGAGAAAGAGAGGGTGAGATTAGATGAAGACGGGTTAGACCAAGTGGAGGAGGGACTGTGAACGTGTGTGTGTGTGTGACGGGTGTATGTGTGTGTATGATGTAAAAAGAGGTGTGTGTGTGTGTGTGTGTGTGTGTGCCTGCCTGTGTATGAGTGTGCCGGTGTTTGTGTCTGAAGGTGTGTGTATGATGGAAAAGAGGTGTGCGAGAGTGTGTGCAGTGCATGTCTGAGAGAAAGCAGTGTGTGTATGAGTGCAGGAGAGGGCACAGATAGAGAGAGAGAGAGAGTGAGAGTGAGAGTGAGAGTCAGCCAACGGAGTTGTTTAACAGGGCCAGGAGTGATGGATGACAAATGGAGGAGAGAAACTCAACCGTTCGGGAAGAATGGATGAGGAGAAAGCCAGGAGGCACAGAAAAGATAGAGGAAGAGAGAGAGAGAGAGAAATAAGGAAAAGAGAAAGGAGAGGGTGCAAATGACAGAGACGAGATTGATCGAAATGGTGTGAAGAGATGGAGCGAGTGAGCGAGAGAGATTGAGCGAGAGAGAGGGCGAAGAGAAGTGACGAGTGGAAGCGAGGGAGGGAGACTGAAAGGATGACTAAACGAGCTGAGGTCAGAAGGTAATGAGGGAAGAAAAGAGAAGGACTTAAAGATGGAGAGAATAATTAGACAGTAAAGGAGAGGAGAGTAGGATAGACTCCACTAAGCACCACTGCTATAGAGATGTATTACCACGCCATAGGACACTGCTGTCTGCAGAAGAGGGAAGGAGAGAGAGGGAGGGAGAGAGAGAGAGAGAGAGGGAGGGAGGGAGGGAGAGTGGGAGAGAGAGAGAGGGAGAGAGGGACTAAGGAGGGGAAGGTAGTGAGATGAAAAGAAGAGAAGGAGTTGCATAACGAGACGGATGAATAGGCCGGGAATGAGAGAGACGACGGAATGCTGAGCGCCGAACGACAGAATAATGAAGGGAGAGATGAATGGATGAGATGGATGGAAGGAAGGAAGAAAGAGACTGGCCTAGAGAGGGAGAGTGAATGCAGAGAGAAGGGTCGAGTGAAGAGTTAGTTAAGTAACAGTAGAAGAAGAGGGGATGGATGGATGGATGGATGGATGGATGGATGGATGGATGGATGGATGGGTGGAATCCGTTAATGGATAAGCTGTGAATGTGGGTTTGGTACAGATAATAAGAAAAGAGAGCTGAGAAGAAAGAAGAAGAGGAGACAAGAAACCAAAATGAAAAGAGGAGGAGAAAGATTGGAAGAGAATCTGAAGGGAACGAGATGGATAGAAGAGAGGGGGGTGAGATGAGAGAAGGAGAGAGGGAGAGAGAGGAGACTAAAGGAGGTAGAGGAGAGAGAGAAGGAGAGAGAGGAGACTAAAGGAGGTAGAGAAAAGGAGGGCAGGGAAGAAATGGGGGTAAGGAGAAAAAGAGGAGAGGAGGGAAGAGAACAAAAATGGATGAGAAGAGTAGAAGCTTAAAGTCGGAGGAGAAGAGAGGAAAAAGAAAGGAGGGAAGAGTGGAGAGAGGACGGGAGAGGCAGGGAGCTGCTGTGTGTATTTTTAGAGTGATTTAGAGCCCCTGTCAATACTGATAATAACCCTGCAGCATGCCCCCAAAGACAAGAGTTTACACAGCACAGCTCACTCACCGCACAGCTCACTCACACACACACACTCGCGCACGGACGCACACACTCGCGCACGGACGCACACGCACGCACGCACAGACACAGCACAGCTCACTCACCGCACAGCTCACTCACACACACACACTAGCACAGCTCACTCACACACACAGCTCACTCACACACACACACTCGCACACGCACGCACGCACACACACGCACGCACAGACACAGCACAGCTCACTCACCGCACAGCTCACACACACACACACACTAGCACAGCTCACTCACACACACACACACACTCGCGCACGCACACACACACACAGACAGACACAGCACAGCTCACACACACACACACACACGCGCGCACATGCACGCACACACGCAGCACAGCTCACTCACCGCACAGCTCACTCACACACACACTAGCACAGCTCACACACACACACACACACACACACGTATAAACCACGGCCATAAACTCTCAGCCCTCATCTGTATATACACAAACACACACATTTTGACATTCTCAAATCCCATTTGTACACACACACACCTTGGCTGTCTCGGCTCCAATCTGCACACGTATAGACTATTACATTTTCTCACTCACACACACACACACACACACACACACACACACCTAACCCTCTTAGGTTGCCATTTGAAAAATAGCCTCAGCAGTTGAAGCACACACACACACACACACAAACCTTATGAATGGCGTCAGTGCAGTAGAATGCAGTGTCTTATAAAGCAGTCAGAAAAAGAACACCTCTAAATCCTAGGGAGTAGAGAGACCGGTAAGCCTCAAAAAGACAGACGTGACATCAGCTTTGGCACACACACACACACACACACACATGCCAGACCTGTCTTGAAATGCTCTCTATAAGTATTAAGGAACATAAAGCAAACCCTGTTCAGTAGAGTCTACTTTAAGAGGCTGCTAATAGAGAAATGGTGTGTGTGCCGTTTGACAAGAGTCACTCTGCTCTGTAAAACACAGACAAGGCAGGAAGTTGGCAAGCCTTACAGGGTTACTGAGGTATGGAGGGCAACCGTGTGTGTGTGTGTGTGTGTGTGCTCAAGATGATGCAGGCAGATGAAAAACTGCTGCTTCTTAAATATCTGTGTGTGTGTGTGTGTGTGTGTGTGTGTGTGTGTGTGTGTGTGTGTGTGTATGTGTTTATGTTTAATGTAGACAGAGTGTAAGTGGAGTCGTGGTGTGGATCCTTTGGTCTCCTGCCGAGAGCGAAGAGGCTGTTTGCATGTATTAGCAGCCTATAGTGTTAGTAAGAGGTGCTATTGTTTACTGTGATTAACATTCAGCACATCTCATCTCAGTGTCAAAGGTCATGTTTGGCTGTCATTTACGGACCGAGGGGAAGAGGATGACTTAGAAGAAAAGAGCGCAAATGTCAGGGGAGGGAGGGAGAGAGAGAGAGCGAAGAGGAGGAGGAGGGGGGGGGGGGGGGGGGGGGAGAGGGGAGGGGAGGGAAGGGAAGGGGAGGGAGAGACACAGCGGTCATGAGGGCCAGAGATAAGAGCGAACTAGAAGGAGGGAGGGAGTGAGTGTGAGATGTATTAAAAGAAAGAGAGGAGGAGTGAGGGAGGAAGTAAGGAAGGAAGAGAGAGGGATGGAGAGAGAGAGAAAGGTATGAGTGAGTGAGGAAGAGAAAGGGGTATGGAGAGAGAGAGAGAGAGATGGAGCGAGTGAGGAAGAGAGAGGGATGAAGATAGAGAGAGAGAGAGAGGTATGGAGTGAGTGAGGAAGAGAGAGGGATGAAGAAAGAGAGAGGGGGAGAGAGAGAGTGGAGTGAGTGACTGATGTAGCTGTCAGGTCAGTTCTAATGAAGGCTGTGCTCCTGTAATGGCCTCGGCTGCCTTATTGAAGGTGAGTGAGAGGTAATCAGAGCCAGAGGACAGGATGGACCAGCGACACACACACACACACACACACACACACACACACACACACACATTCATTCAGTCACACTCACACGCACTCCATAACCCACCCTGGCTCGACTCGACTCCACCTTATTGCCATGGTTACTGGTTATTATGCATGCACACACCCGCGGGCACGCATAAGTGCTCAATTGAAAGAGATGTGTCTCTGGGGAGCATTCAGTGCACCATAGGAGTTGGTGATGTCACAGGAGGATGCATGGTTTTCTGTCACCCCGCAGCAGCGCTTCAAAGCCTCCTACTGGCTCGGGTTGGTAGTGCATGTAGATTAGCAGTATTAGGGGAGATGGGAGCGTGGGTGTGTGCACATACATTGAAGGTGTGTGTGTGTGTGTGTGTGTGTGTGTGTGTGTGTGTGCCCTTATGCATGTGAGGTCCTGTGTGGAAACAAACGTGTTTGTGTTTGTGCTTGTGCTTGAGTGTGTGTGTGTGTGTGTGTGTGCATATGTGTGTGTCTGTGCGTGTGTGTGTGTACCTGTGGGTTCTCCAGTAAATGCTGCCAGCTTTCCTCCATGTTAGTGTATGTGTTTGTGCGTGAGTGTGTGTGTGTGTGTGTGTGTGCGCGTGTGTGTGCAGACAGCGTGTTCTGAGTTAAGTGGATGCTGGTGTGAGTGTAATGAGGATGCATGGTGGGTGTGGTGTGTGTTGCCCCCGCTGCTGTGATGGATGAGGCTGACCCCCCTCTCTGAATTAATAGGCCGCTCCAACCACACGCTGGATTAATAGAACCCGTTACGCCACAGTGCATGGTGCAAACTGCGCTGTCTTCATGAGAAGATTGGACTGTGTGTGTGTATGTGTGTGTCTGTGTGTGTCTGTGTGTGAGAGAGAGAGTTGGAAAAGCTGGAAAAGCCACACACTGTGCTAGCTGATTTTACTGCTGTAGATAAATTAGGGCCTTTTATGTGTACAGCCGACAGAGTGTTTATGTCTGGGAGGGGGTGTGTGCATTTGTGGGTATGTTTCTTCAAGGATCCCTATGAGTGTATTGTGCTGAATGCTCATGGAAAAGGATGTGTGTGTGTGTGTGTGTGTGTGTGTGTGTGTGTGTGGGGAACAGTAATTGTGTTTGTTTTTGCAAGTGTTTTAACATGTCTGATACCCTACAGGTAATTCCCAGATGGGGGCCACCATAGTGGACGCCCTGGACACACTCTTCATCATGGGCCTCCACGACGAGTTCAAGGACGGCCAGGAGTGGATCGTGCAGAACCTCGACTTCGGCGTGGTGAGTGGCATTTCATGTCTCTCTTTCTCACTAACACACAGACATGCACGCACACGCACACGCACATGCACACAAACACACACACGCACCCCAACACACAGAGACATGGTCTTTCTCTCTCTCTCTCTCACACACACACACACACACACACACACACACACACACACACACACACACTCATACAGACTTGACCACTCACAGACATACTCACACACCTGACTTTTGAATCGTCTTCCTCCACCTCTTTATACACACACACCTGGAATTCTCTGTCAAACACACACAGACACACACACACACACTCACACACACACACACACACACAGACACACACACACCCCCTCTGCCCTCTCTTGACTCCTCCGCTCCTCTCTCTTTACATCTATTCAGCACACACCCTTCCCCAGCGCAGCCTCTCTCTGTGTGTGTGTGTGTGTGTGTGTGTGTGTGTGTGTGTGTGTGTGTGTGTGTAAAGAGAGATGTGTCAAGACCGAGACAGATAATTCCAGGAGTGTGTGTGTGTGTGCTCTTTGACAGGCCACACCGATGACCTTGATGTGTGTGAGCGCTTCACAACTCTGCCTTGGCCTCCTCGTCTCTCCCCAGTGCCAACGCACCTCCTGTGTGTTCCGCTGACCTCCTCCATTTAGTTCAGTTCTACTCCACTTTTCAGTCCTATGTGACAGTATCACAGTACAGGAATGCTATAAAGAAAGTCCACCAAATGACCTTAGAATGACCTCAGTGCTGCACGTGATTCACTCCTCTCCCAGTCTCTCCCCCCATGTCTGTGGGCACGTCCTCCACCTGTGTGAATGCATTTATTTATCTCTTAAGACAATGGACATGGTACATACAAATAGAAACCCGTCACGTTCTTGTTTGGTGCCGAGTAACCAGTTTACCTTTTCACATGTGGGGGTGTGGGGGTTCTGAAAGGTTCTCTGCCCATCTCGACACTAAGTCTCCTCAGCGTTTCACCCTGTTGGATGAAATGTCTCAGTGTCTGTATGCACGCACACACGCACACACACATGCACACGCACACGCACACACACACACACATGCACACATGCACACACGCACACATGCACACACGCACACACACATGCACACGCACACGCACACACACATGCACACATGCACACACGCACACACGCACACACGCACACATGCACACACACGCACGCACACACACACACGCACACATGCACACATGCACACATGCACACACACGCACATGCACATGCACACACACACACATGCACACACGCACACATGCACACATGCACACACACGCACATGCACATGCACACACACACACACGCACACATACGCACACACACACACACGCACACATGCACACACGCACACATGCACACACACGCACGTGCACATGCACACACACACACACACACTCTCGCTCATTTCCTCACTGTAATTACCTCAGACTTCAGCAGTTGTGTGCTAATGAAAGGCCTTGTGGTTGACATGAATCAAGCACAACTGGGTTAGGGGCCACACTCACACTCACACACTATCTCTCTCTCTCTCACTCACTCACACACACACACACACACACACACACACACACACACACACACACACACACACACACACACACAGAGCCCTCTTGTACCTCATTCTGCTCCTTGTGCGTCCATTAATGGAAGCATGCTGTGAATGAGTAGGTTCTCATGGCCTGAACAGCTCATAAAAGCACTGCACTGAACAACACAACACTGCACTGACCTGACCTGACCTGCACTGCACAGCACAGCACAGCACAGCATAACACAGCACAGCTAATCAAAGCACAACACTGCACTATATAGTACCGCACAATGCAACACTGCACAGCCCAGCCCAGCTCAGCTGTGTGTGTAATGATGCTGGTGTGTTTTTATGCCCTGGCGCCGGTGCTGCTGGGTAACCTGGGCTGGAGAGGGCAGCCGGATATTGATGTCTGTGGAAATTGCCTTTGACTGATCTATTGTGGAGCGTGGAGCTGGGTTAGAATTACTCACAGAGACGCTCACTCTCTATTCCTCTCACTCTTTCACTTTCTCTCTCTCTCTCTCTCTCTCTCTCTCTCTCTCTCTCTCTCTCTCTCTCTCTCTCTCTCGTTTCTCTCTCTCTACTTCTGGCTGTCGGCGCATCTGTCTGCTCTTTACTAAGCTGTGGCTCAGACACTCCAGGGCCGCATGCACATAAACACCCACACACACACACACGTACACACACACACACACACGTACACACACACACACACACAGAGATACATACACACACACACACACATATACACACAGTCACGGTGGCTCAGTTGCTTGCACTGCTTGCACTGCCGCCTCACAGCAAGAAGGTCATGGGTTCGATTCCCACATGGGGCGCTGTTGGCTCTGGGGGGCAGGTCCTCCCCAGAGTGCACAGTGCTCAAGTGGGCTATCTCCCAGGCCTTTCTGTGTGGAGTTTGCATGTTCTCCCCGTGTTCAGTAAGAACCCCAACAGAAAAAACATGCAAAATAACAGAACACATGTCCATCCCTGACCAAAGATGGACAGTTCACTTCACTTGGTCCCCGGGCGCTACAAGCTGCCCACTGCTCCTGGGGGGTCCTTGAGGAAGGACAGTCCAGGATGGGAAAAAGCAGAAACTAAATTCACCGCGATCTCAGGCTTACCTGCGTGTGTGTGTGTGTGTGTGTGTGTGTGTGTGTGTGTGTGTGTGTGTGTGTGTGTGTGTGTGTGTGTGTGTCCTGTGTCGCCTCCATATATGCACGTGTGTGTTCCAGTGTGTCGTGTGTGCCATTAAAAACCTGACAAAGGTCTTAATTATACACACACATACGCACACACACACAGTCACACAGCTCACCAAGTGTTCAGGCATTCTCCTCATCCTGTGGTGTTGTAACATTGGTGCAATGTCCCACATCAAGAACACCGGATGTGATCGCACTATCACGCACACGCACACGCACACGCACACGCACACGCACACGCACACGCACACACCCCGCACCAGTAACCTGAAGCCTGAGCAGGCACCATGGGAACCGTGTGTGTGCCGTGGCATGAGCAAGGTGCAGCAGACTGCTGGGAGAGAGGGGGTAGAGCAGAAAGAATCGGAAAGAAGTCGTCTGAAAATATGGAGCGAGAGAGAGGCACGCACAATAAAAAGAAAGAGAGAGAGAGAGAGAGAGAGAGAGAGAGAGAGAGAGAGAGAGAGAGAGAGAGAGAGAGAGAGAGAGAGAGAGAGAGAGAGAGAGAGAGAGAGAGAGAGAGAGAGAGAGCGAGCAGAGGAGAGGAGAGGAGTGGAGTGAAGCCGCCCCCCCAGGGGATGTCTGTTTCCCCTCCTGCCGCTGCTGTGCTCTGCCTCTCCAGTCGTTTGCTGTCTACCTTCTTTAATCCAGTTTTTTTTCTGTTTGTCACAGCCTACACAGTTTCAGCATGTCTCCCTTTTCCCCAGAGCCCGTCTGTAGGCAGCCTGTCTCTGGTGCTTTATTCTCCTCTCCCTGTCCTCTCCTCTCCTCTCGCATTCTCTCTCTCTCTCTCTCTCTCCCTGTCTTCTCCTCTCTCATTTTCTCTCTCTCCCTGTCCTCTCCTCTCTCGCTTTCTCTCTCTCCCTGTCCTTCTCTCTTTTCCCCCCCTCTTACTGTCCTCCTCTCACTTTCTCTCTCAATCCGCCCTCTCTCCCTCTCCTTCTCTCCCTGTCCTTCTCTCCCTTTCCTTCTCTCTTTCTCCCCCTCTCTCCCCCTTCTGAAAACCCATGCTACAGTCTCTCCCTCTCCTCTCTCATTAAACTTTCCAGGAATTATGGAATATGCCTCCTTTTGTTTGTCCCCCCTCTCTTTCACTTCTGCTCCCTTCTTCCCTTTTTCCGTCCTGTCGTCCACTCTTTCCCTTCTGTTTTGCGTGAAGGTGGGTGGCAGTCCAGTCAGTAACGTTATCATCGAATATTCTGAACATTGAACAGTGTTGGTTGAAGAACTACCTTTATAAGTGCTAGAATTTAGTTATTCCTAGTCCATCTCTCCATACTTTGCTCCATACTCTTCTTTTCTCTCTTTCATTTCTCTCTCTCGAACGCTCTCTCGAACACACTCTCTCCCTCTCTCACATGCTCGCTCTCTCTCTTTCTCTCTCTCTCTCTCTCTCTCTCTCTCTCTGTCCTGTCCTGTCCTGCCCTGCCCTGCCCTGACCGGCTCCATTAGAGCAGAGGTTAATTAGGACTCTCAGGCTGAATGTGTGAGTCAAACTGACTCCGACTGCACTGCCTGCCCTGTGATTACCTCTCAAAGAGCTTAACCACCTCGCTTTCACACACAGGCCAGTGGAGGGAGGGAGGGAGGGAGGGAGGGAGGGGGAAGAGACCAAAGGAAGAAGAAGAAGAAGAAGAAGAAGAAGAAGAAGAAGACAGGCCGCAGGGGGAAAGAGGCAGGCAGAAGGGGGAGAAAGAGATGGGCAGAAGGGGGAGACAGACAGACAGACAGACAGACAGACAGACAGACAGACAGACAGACAGACAGACAGACAGACAGACAGACAGAAGGGGGAGAGAGAGAGACGGGCAGAAGGGGGAGAGAGAGAGAGATACAGGCAGAAGGGAGAGGGAGAGAGACGGGCAGAAGGGAGAGACAGGCAAAGAAAGGCCCAAGAAGTGAGAGCTGGAAGGAAGGGAGGGAGGGAGATTGACGGTAAGAGGGACTGACGGTGGCTCTTGGTTGGCGTGAGAGCGAGGGAAGAAAGAGTAGAGAGTGAGTGAGGGAGAGAGTGAGGGAGAGAGTGAGGGAGAGAGGGAGAGGGAGAGAGAGAGAGAGAGAGGGAGAGAGAGCGGGTGGGTGAAAAGGTGCAGGGGTTGGAGGAGTGGCGTCTGGAGAAGAAGTGCTTTGGCCCTCGTGGCCTGCAGCTTCCCCAAGGTGGACACTTCTGAAGAGGCTTTCAGTAATCAAGCACCGGGTTCACTGCCCTCTATTACTCTTTGTGTGTGTGTGTGTGTGTGTGTGTGTGTGTGTGTGTGTGTGTGTGTGTGTGTGTCTGTCTGTCTGAGATAAACAAGCGCTTGCGAGGGACAGTGGAAGAGGGAGGTTGACCTTTTGTTCCGCAATTTGTTTTTTAGAGGCAGCTTGCGGTCGTTTTGTGGTCACTCAAAAGCACCCTCTCTTAAATCTGTCCCTTTGACTTCCGCCATTTGCTTTAACTCTCTCTCTTCTCTCCTTCTCTTCTCCTCCCTCTCTTCCCGTGGAGACTGTGAAGAAAAATAGCATTTGATAAGACCTCTCGCCTAAGGTCCCAGTAGCTCTTCAGTGTGCCGGTCCTCATGTGAACTCTTAGCCGACCGTTTGCTCTGCAGTCTCTGGGCACCTCCTTTAGGCTGATGGGTGGACTGAGGCGTCTCGCTTAGTGTGTGTGTGTGTGTGTCTGTCTGTGTGTGTGTGTGTCTGTGTGTGTGTGTGTGTGTGTGTGTGTGTGTGTGTGTGTGTGTGTGTGTGTGTGTGTGTGTGTTTGTTTGTGTCTGTGTGGCAGTTTTGTGTGTCTCTGCTGTTTTGCGTATCTCCAGAACTGCCCTCTGTAATTCCCACTTAGACCTGACAGTAAAAATATGACCACAGATCCATCGGTAAG
>NC_045153.1:12846064-12851064 GCF_900700415.2 Clupea harengus
TTTTGGAAACAGTCCTCCAAACAGAACAGGATGCAGCTGAAAAATCACACTGACGTACAGACACACAGACAGACACACAGACACACAGACACACAGACAGACAGACACAGACAGACAGACAGACACAGACAGACAGACACAGACAGACAGACACACACAGACAGACACACACAGACAGACACACACAGACAGACACACACAGACAGACACAGACAGACAGACACAGACAGACAGACAGACAGACACAGACAGACAGACAGACACAGACAGACAGACACAGACGCAGACACAGACACAGACACATTTTATGCCCAAATCTGTGTCCTACACTGGGTTACTCAGGGACACAAACGTAGGATAAGAGTGTGTGCGAGGGAGAGAGAGTGTGTGTGTGTGTGTAAGTGAGTGATTTTTGTGTGTGTGCTCCAGGCTCTTGCTAAGAAGAGAGAAGGGCCATGTCCTTTACCCTTGATAATTCATGCCCTCTCGAAACTCTCTCTTTCTCACACACACACACACACACACAGACACACACACACACACACACACACACACACACACACACACTGCCCTTCACACACAATACTGCTCTTATCTCTCCCTCGGTACTAATGGAGGCCTGGAAAAATCTCTCTCTCGCCCTCCGTCTCTCTCTCTCTCTCTCTCTCTGTCCATGTCAGTGTTTGGCTTAGAGTGAGACTACAGAGGCATGAATCTGCAGCCATTCATCCTGGCCTCGTTTTCCCGACTTCTCTGTTTCTCCCTTTCTCCTCCGTCTCTCCTCTCCCCTCCTCTCCTCTCCTCCCTCTCTCCTCTCCTCTTCTCTCGCTTCTTGGCATACTGATGAACCCTGGCGGCCAGACCCGTTTCACACACACACACACACACACGCACACACACGCACACACACACACACACACACACACACGCACACACACGCACGCACACGCACGCACACGCACACACAGACCCGTTTCTTTGGAGCGAGAGGCCTTAAAGGACCAATATGTAACACTGACAGGAGCGCTTAAAGTGGGCGCTGCAGTCCAAACTCTAAATATTGGAGAGTGCCGTCTCCACCGGCCCCCGCCTCCCCAGACTCCAAGCTCTCGCGGGTTGCCAGGTTGAGGACACTGAACCTACGCCAACAAGCGCAAGGCCAAATCTAAGCCTGTTAACCCATAAAACAAAAGGCCACCAACGCTCTGGAAATACACACTCTGGAGTTAGTTGCTACTCTCCAGGCCCTCTTAATATACTTTTGACATATAAAGTATAAATCATATACACATATATATTTCGGAGTAGTAGTCTACTGCTCCTCCTTGTTGCAGCCAAGCGCCTTGAGACAATTTGTTCAACGTATGGAGTCAAACTTGCGTTTTTTGTCACACTGGTTGTTGCTGAGGTAGTCAGCGATATTTACCCATGTTTTACTAAGTCTCTGGTCATGGAGCTTCTTAGGAGGATGCCAAGGCTTTTTAGGCGGGGTAGTATCTAACGTTATCTCTGTTGATCCGGTTCCTTTGCTTGTTTCCATGGCTGCAGTACGCTGTTTGCCAGCCAATTTGTTTTTTATCTGGCAACCTGCGGTGTCAAAATGGCACTGAAGAAATGGGCAGTGGGCAAGATTTCTTTGGCTGTAGCATTGTTGTCAGAGAAGCCAGTATTTAGACCATGTTTCCTTAATCTCTAATGACATATGCTCAGTTCATAATTTAGTACAGTAAATATATTAGTTGTTGGTCCTTTTAAAGAGTGACCGAACCTCACCACACACACACACACACACACACACACACACACACCCACACCCACACACACCCTCCCTTAGCCTCTGATGAGATTTCATGCTCCTTCTCTCCTGCCACTCAAATCCCTGTCAAAGCCTCTCAGCACAGACTGTAACTCTAACCCTGATGGATGAGATGCCATCAGTCCTGATGCCTGCAGGAGGGCACTCTGGAGGGGACACACACACACACACACACACACACACACACACACACACTCTCTCACATCCCAACTGAGAATTCAGTTCCCAACTCAAGCGCCGGACAGCTCCATCAATACACACACACACACTCACACACACACACACTCACACACACACACACATACACACATACACTTAGCCCCTCGTATCGATCATCCCCACAGGACTCACCGCAGTATTTTACTGAAGTTTTTCACTCACCTTCTACTTGCCCTGGCTGCCTCGGGAAATGTGTATGCAGAGGGTGTGTGTGGGTGGGTGGGTGTGTATGTGTGTGGGTGTGTATGTGTGAGAGACAGAGATTGAGAGAGAGAGTTAAAGTGAATGTATGTGTGAATGGATGTGTCTGTCTGTGTATGGACCTGTGCCCTTGCCTGTGTGATGTTATTTGTATGCCTTGTAGGCCTCTAGGTTATCTGTATCTCTCTCTCTCTCACACACACACACACACCCACACACACACACACACACACACACACACACACACCCTCACCCTCTTCACCCCGTACAGGCCTGATGGATGATGTTTACACTGCTGTCTCTGCTTCTCCTCTTTCTCCTTCATCCTCTCCTTCCTCTTCCTCCTCTCCTCTCCTCTCCTTTAGTTTCTCCTCATCATGTCTGCTGTGTCTGACTCCCCCCCCTCCCTCTCTCTTCCCCCCTCCATCTCTCTTCCCCCCCTCCCTCTCTCTTTCCCCCCTCCCTCTCTCTTTTCCCCTCCCTTCCTCCCTTTTCCCTCCTACCGTGGTGTTTTGTTAGAGAGAGAACCGAACACACACACACACACACACACACACACACACACACACACACACACACACACACACACTCACACACACACTCACTCACACTCACACTCACACTTTCACCTTTGATAAACACCTCATCATTGTCGACAACAAATTAATTATCTCTGACTGTCGCCGTGGGGACGCGTCCTCAAGGGGTTGATAAGGAGGAAGAGTCAAACCCCGGAGCAACAGGTATCCCCTGACGACGATGCTGTGGTTGAGTGCCCTGCCCCCCATGTTTTTCTGATCATGCTCACAGCAGGTGCTGTGGGGCGCAAAGAAGGGGTGATAGAGAAAATAAGATGGAGGAGTAGCAGGAAGTACAAATAGAAAGGGAAGAGTGAAGAGAGAGAGAGAGAGAGAAAGGGAGAGAAAAGAAGAGAGAGAGAGAGAAAGGAAGAGCAAGAGAGAGAGAAAGGAAGAGGGAGAGAAATGAAGAGAGAGAGCGATCTAGATAGAGGAGTAGAGAGACTCACCTAGTTGAGATAAGTAAGTGTAAGTGTGTGTGTGTGTGTGTGTGTGTGTGTTTGTGTGTGTGTGTGTGTGTGTTTATTCATGAAGGAGAGATAGGGCAGCAGACGAGCCGGGGACATCAGATAATGAGACGAGTTCAACACAGCTGCACACAGCAGTGTGGAGAGGAGAGGAGGAACGAGTGAGGGAGAGAAAGAGGTATTAAGAGATGGAGGAGTAGAATGAAAGGTTAGAGAAAGAAAAAGAGAGAGATAGAGTGAGAGGAGGGAGAAACAGGGAGAGGTAAAAGCAGAGAGATGGGAGGGGGGGGAAGGTGGAGAGAAAATGAGCGAGGGATGGACAGAGGAATGGTGAGGAAGATAGAAAGATGGAGGGATGAAGAGGGAGGAGTAGAGGAGAGATGAGACGAGCGGTGGGATGGAGATGACATGACTGATAGGACGCCAGACACTGGTATCTTTTCCTGCTTCGCTTTGTTTTCACTCTCCATCTGCGCACGCATACTTCAGAGAGAGAGAGAGAGGGATGAAGTGTGTGTGTGTGTGTGTGTGTGTGTGTGTGTGTGTGTGTGTGTGTGTGTGTGTGTGTGTGTGTGTGTGTGTGTGTGTGTGTGTGTGTGTGTGTGTGTGCGTGCAGCCGAGAGAGAGGGAGATCCATCTTTTGGCTGTCAGAGTGAGGAGCGCTTTACTCTGTCTGCCCATGTCAAACACACAGCCATCAAACCAGCAGCACAGCCTCCGCCAGCAGCCCTGCACATCGGAGCCAACACCAGCACCAGGGCAGACAGACAGACAGATACAGACACACGGTTTAACTAGGTTTGACTGTCTGTCTGTCTCTGTATCCACACAGGGGTACTGCCAGACACACCGAGAGACAGACAGACAGACTGTGAAAGCTGGCCAGACAGACAGACAGACAGACAGACAGACAGACAGACAGACAGACAGACAGACAGACAGACAGACAGACAGACAGACAGACAGACAGACAGACAGACAGACAGACAGACAGACAGACAGACAGACAGACAGGGTAATAGGTTTACAGACAGACGAGACGAGCACTCTGGTTGGTTAACGTGCGCGGCTAGAGAGGCAGACATGGCAAATGCACACAGCCACACAGAGATGCACATACAGTTCTCCTTGTAAACCCAGCTGCTAGCAGGTAAACAGAAACACCAAACAGTCACGCATACACCACGACCCCAAACGGTCTAAGATTGGTTGCCATGCGGTTGGCTGATCTGCAGTCCTCCAGTGTCCTTGTGTGTGGGGGTTCATGGTTGAGGAGGGCTAGGACACTTGATGTGATGCTCCCTCTATGAAGCTAGCTCTTTCTTTATTCTTGTTTTTTTCTGTCCAGTCATATTAATATAACGAGATGTAGCGAATAAGCACACAGAAACTAACACACACACACACACACACACACACACACACACACACACACACACACACACACACACACACACATCCATCTCTAACTCTCTCTCTCTATCTCTCTCTCTCTCACTACTTCTCTTTGGTCTCAGAGCTCCCGTCTGATGTTTATGCGGTGTTGATGGTAGAGCGGGGTTAGACTTTGTCAACTCGTATGTGAACTAACAAGATCATCTTCCTCTCTTACACTCTCCCCCTCTCTCTCTCCCCTCTCTCTCTCCCCCCCTCTCTCTCCCCTCTCTCCCTCTCTCCCTCTCTCTCTCTCTCTCTCTCTCTCTCTCTCTCCCTCCCTCC
>NC_045153.1:12863564-12866064 GCF_900700415.2 Clupea harengus
CCCTTTCCTCCTCTCTCCTTCTATCTCTCTCTCTCTCTCTCTAGGCCATCGAGCGGCACCTTATCCGTAAGTCTAACAGCGGCCTCACCTTCATCGGCGAGTGGAAGAACGGGCACCTGGAGAGGAAGATGGGTCACCTGACGTGCTTCGCAGGGGGCATGTTTGCCCTGGGTGCCGACGGCTCGCCCGACGACAAGGCCGGACACTACCTGCAGCTGGGGGCCGAAATCGCACACACCTGCCACGAGTCCTACGACCGCACAGGTGAGGAAACACACACACACACACACACACACACTCTCTCCTGGAAAATTGGCTATACTTCTAATGGCGCACAGGGAGGAAAGTGAAGTTTGAACAAGTCTGTTGAGTTATCAGAGGGATTAGTTTGGTGAGGGAGAAACATGAGTGATGGGTGAGTGTGAGACTGTGAGTCAGCTCAGAGTTATCCAGTGAAGGAAACCGCAGAAGGAAGAGAGGGAACTAAGAGAAACAGGGAGGAAAGATAGAGCTCTGAGAAAGGGATAGAGAGGGGGGGGGGGGGGGGGGGGGGGGGAGGAAAGAGCGCTGTAGCCCATTGCTCAGTAGAGGGGGATTATGACAGACGTTTTGGGAGTTATGTTCTCTTTATGTTCATACCACTCCAGGTGTGTGTGTGTTTGTGTGTGTGTGTGTGTGTGTGTCTGTGTGTGTGTCTCTGTGGGCGGGTGGCGTCTGACTGTGGAGACTGTGCGATCCAAGCGTTGTCATGGTAATCCAAGCCTGAAAGTGGAGACATCAGCATGGTTTGTCCAGATCCAGACACACAGATGTATATACCTAAAGACATACACACACACACACACACACACACACACACACACACACACACATATATACACACACTGAAACACACAAACACACCCACTCTCTCTCTCTCTCTATTGCACACTCTCCCAGTCCTGGGTTAGCTGTGGTAGGTCTAACTGCACCCTGCAGGGCTGTGTGTCACGGCGTAATGACTCCCCAGAGACAGCCGAATAAAACACACACACACACACACACACACACACACACACACACACTCCCTCCTGAGCGCAGTGAAAGTCAGAGTTAGAGAACACAGAAAATTGAGTTTTTGCTCCCTCTTCAATAACTCCATATATCCTGAGTTCCAATTGTGAAATGCCTCCTTTACTGTGTGTCTGTGTCTGTGTCTGTGTGTGTGTCTGTGTGTGTGTGTCTGTGTCTGTGTCTGTGTGTCTGTGTCTGTGTCTGTGTCTGTGTCTGTGTCTGTGTCTGTGTGTCTGTGTCTGTGTGTGTGTCTGTGTGTGTGTCTGTGTGTGTGTGTGTGTGTGTGTCTGTGTCTGTGTGTGGCCTTTCGCTGAACACTCTCCTGGTCCTTGTTCATTGTCCTAATTCTTGGGTTTCTTCATTTCTCTCAGTCTCCCTTTTCTGCTTTTATCAATCCTTATTTCTCTCTCTCTCTCTCATCTCACCCTCTCACTCTCTGTCTATCTTTAACCACCATCTCCCTTCCTCCCCCTCACATCTCTCTCACACACCCCTTTCCAAAAGCTTGGAAAGAAAACTATGTGTTTAATGGTATACTGATACTGGTACTAGTGTGAGCACCTGGTTTAAAAGACTGTTAAACCTCAACCACTTATTCTCTTTCTCTGTCTCCCTCACTCTCTCTCTCTCTCTCGCTCTCTCTCTCTCTCTCTCACTCTCACTCTCTCTTTCAATCTTTCTTATCTCTCTCTCTCTATCTCCATTTTGTGTTTAAGCGTACAGTAATGTAAAGGACTTAATGCTGGTTCGGTAAACGAGTGTCTCCCTCTCTCTCCCCCTCGTCAGTGCTGAAGCTGGGGCCGGAGGCCTTCAAGTTTGACAGCGGTCTGGAGGCAGTGGCCGTGCGGCAGAATGAGAAGTACTACATCCTGCGGCCCGAGGTCATCGAGACCTACTGGTACATGTGGAGGTTCACCCACGACCCCAAGTACCGCCAGTGGGGCTGGGAGGCAGCGCAGGTCAGTGAAGAACACACACACACACACACACACACACACACACACACACACACACACACACACACAGACACACACACTATCTGACTTGTTCTTTCACAGGGGCAGGCTCCTGACGTAAACAAGAGATGTGTTGCCCCATCGTCTTGATCCTTAATCTCTCTCTCTCTTCTCTCTCTCTCTCTCTCTCTCTCAATCTCTCTGTCTCTCAGGCTCTTGACTATCATCCTTTATCTTTCTCTCCTTCCATCTCCTTCTCCCACTCTCATTTGTTCGTTGTGGTGGTAATGCTGACTTGTGTGTTTGTGTGTGTGTGTGTGTGTGTGTGTGTGTGTGTGGGCACTGGCTCTGAGTGCTCTTGAGAGGCGAGTGCTTGTCCGTTTCCTGATTGGCTCTTTGTTCTGCTGGGACATTACTGTTCCTCTGCAACACAAACGCCTCCCTTTTGATCAACCAGCAAGCGCGCGCGCACACACACACACACACACACA
>NC_045153.1:12871064-12896064 GCF_900700415.2 Clupea harengus
TGTGTGTGTCTGTGTGTGTCTGTGTGCGTGTGTGTGCGTGTGTGTGCGTGTGTGTGCGTGTGTGTGTGTGTGTGTGTGTGAGAGAGAGTTGAGTTTTGGTCTGTTGATCTCTACTGCCACCTGCTGGTAGCTCGGCACACACACTAGCAGATCCCCGCAGAGGAGCTGTGCGCAGGCAGACGCTATTGGGATTCAGCTCGCGGCTGCAGAGGAGTGGGGGGGGTTGATGGCGGGGGGGAGCTGTCAGTCGTGTGCAAGGTTTTTTTGTCCACACAGCAGACTGGGATGTGGCTGTGTGATCGTGCCTTTGGCTCCGTACCTCTCTCCACACCCTGCTGTGTGTGTGTGTGTGTGTTTGCACGCGTTGTTGGTTTTATGTGTCGTTTTCTCTCCTTTTATGGTATACATTCAATGCTCTTTTTGTGTAGATATCTATTCCTCCTGTGTTTCTGACTCTCTCTCTCCTTGCTCTTTCCCTCCTCTCTCTGCCTCTCCGTCTATCCACTCTGTTGATATTGATATTATGCTCTTTTCCTCTCTCTCACCCCCTCTTACTTTATTCTCCCCCCCCCTCTCTCTCTCACTCTCTCTCTCCTCTCTCTCTCCCTCTCTCTCTCTCTCTCTCTCTCTCTCTCTCTCTCTCTCTCTCTCTCTCAGGTACCTGTATCTGTTGTTCTCCAGTGATGACCTCCTGCCTCTGGAGAGCTGGGTGTTCAACACCGAGGCCCACCCCCTGCCCGTGCTGCACATGGCCAACATCACGCTCCCCGGCAGCGAGCCCCAGCGATAGAGATTCATCCTCCAACACACACACTCCTCCAACACACACACACACATATCACTCCATTCAGCCAGCCCCCCCTCCTGCCCAGACTCTCTGTTCCTCTCTTCCTCTTCTCTCTCTCGCTCTCTCTCTCTCCCTCTCCCTCTCCCTCCCCCGAATCAAAGACTGCCTAGAGATGGAGAGGACGGAGGAGAGGTTGTTCACCTCGTGACGTTGTTCCCCTGCGGCGAGAGACTGTGAAAGCAAAGCTACAGAAGGAAGAATAGAAGAAAGGGAGGAGGGGGGGGGGGGGGGCTGGTTTACCATGGAAGGTCCTCTCTCGTTCTTTCTCTCTCTCTGTCGTTCTCTCTTCACATGTCTGTCACCTACCCATCGGAAGGACAGCGGGATTCTCTGCTGCTTGGTGATTGGCTGTGTGTGGCTCTATCCGCTCATGACTGGCGGGCCGTGAGCCAATGATATGGTCGCCCCCCTCCCTCACAGAGCCAGACATTTTTGTACACCTGACAAAATACAACCCCCCCCCCCCCCAATACCCTATGGACATGCACAGGGGGCCAAAGGTGTGTGTGATATAGTGTGCGTGTGATATTGTTTGTGTGTGTGTGTGAGAGAGAGAGAGAGAGAAAGGTATAGTGTGTGTCTGTGGAGTATAGTGTGTATTGTAGTGTGTGTGTGTGTTAACGTGATGCGTTTGCTGCAGTTCCACTCAGATGGACAGGCACTGCTCTGAAAGAACAGACGTGTTTCCTGAGGACAGGAGCCAAATGGAATGCTGGGGTGCTTCTTTTTAGCCCCCCACAGTGTGTGTGTCAGATTGGTGTGTGTCGGATTTGCCTCTCACTCACTCGTCGCTTCTGTGCTGTGGCCCCGTGGATGCAAAGCTCTCTCTTTGATCACCCTCCTAAAAACTCCACACTTCAAGTTGACCTGGCGCACTTGTGAACTTTGACCCCTGGACGAGGCCGTCAGGTTTGGTCAGCCGGTTTTGAAACACACAAACATGCACAGGCGACCTCCAGGACTCTCTGACGTGGATGGAGGCTATGGACCAGAGACGTGGCGGGGATGGATCATTTACTGTCCTCTCTTTTTTCACTTTGTTTATGTTTTTGTTTGTTGTTTATAATCAGAGTTCCTCCAGATTTTGGCAGCCTCTTTATCTCTTCGTTCATTCTCTCTTTATCACTCTCTCTTTCGATCTCTCTCTCTCCCTCTCTCTTCTTCTCTCTTTCTCCCCCCCTCTCTCTCGCTCTCCCCCCCCCCCCCCTCTCTCTCGCTCTCTCCATCTCTTCTCTCTTTCTCTTTCTCTCTTGAGTCGTTAGTGTGTAAGCACAGCTGTGGGCTTGTCTATGTTCGTCCTGTCTTCTGCTAGTGCAACAGATGCTGCCTCGTTCGCATACTCAGACACACACACACACGCACCAACACACACACCAACACACACACTAGAGTTGTCATCACTCTCCTCCTCCTTGCCAATTCATTCCACACCTCTCCATTCCACACCATCCCTCTTTTTATGTGTTCTTTTTAATTTCCGCATGTCAGTCTGCTTGGTCCCCTTCTCCCAGTGAGGAAGGTGTGCTTGACTGTGCTGTAGTGATCTGCTCTCTAGGTTAACGGCCCCTGGGGTCTATTTTACTGGAGCACTCTACTAACATGGAGGGTCACTGCTCTTGCGAATAAGCGTGCACACACATATATATACACACACATACACACACATGCGCTCAAATATTACATAATCACACACACACACATACTCTCTGTTTGTCTCTCACTTGCACACACACACATACCCATACACAAACACACCCATAAACACACAGAGCTCCTGTGCTTTTTCTCAACGACTTCTTTCTGCAACCACTCGATATCATCCTTCCACCCCCACCCCCCATCTCCACAGAGGTCAGAGGTCAGGCATCAGAGCTGTTGTTGAGGAATTGTGGGTAAATAAGGATGCTCATCAGATAGGCATGTGGGGGAGGTGATTGACACACTGGGCTGGAGCTAATTTATGCCTGCCACCCCCGCACACACGCACATACACACATACGCGCACACACACACACACACCTCTCCCTGCCATCTTTATGTGGGCAAGGTCACTGGAGACGACTCAAAAATAGACATTTCTTGGTTTTTCTTTTTTTGTTTTCCTTCTTTTTTTTCATTTTGGGTTGTTGCCATCCTGCTTTCTTCACTGTTGAAATTGACAAACAGGAATAATGATAGAATTGTATAAGTGGGATGTTAAGTTGCTCGGCACATTCACAGCTCATGAAAGAAGAAAAAAACAACTATCTTTTTCAAGGACATATAAATGACTCTGCCCATGTACATTTCGAGGTGAATAAAATGGGCTCATAGGAAATGGTTTTAAAACAAATGTTCTAGAATAACCAATGGCAGAGTTCCAGGGTTCTGTCCATGTTAATTCTGGTTCCATTTCAGTACAGAACCTGTTCCTCAACTTGTCCCCTGGCTCCAGGTACCGGAACCACGTCCTTAAACTCACCCATGTTTTCAGGCTCCGCCCTCAGATAGCCTTATTAGGGGTTTTAGTCACGAAGCCCTGTGGCCAATCATATCTGAGAATCCTTCTCTATGAAGATATAAAAGCTTGATGTTCCATGCTGGTATGTTCTAAGCACCTGTTCTATGCTCCTAATCAGCTGATATGTTCTAAAACACGAGTCTGATCAGGGTTGTGGGTATGATTCACAGAGAGAACCTCGGTGCCTCCCTAGTCACAGTGATGGCTATGACGATGACGACGAAGATGATGGTGGTGATTGTGGTCGTGGTCATGCTTACACGGAGGGGTTGGTAACTTTCTAAGCTGGTTAGTGAAGTCAGTCCGGGGCAGGACGGTGAAGTAGAAACTGACCACTTGCAGTGTGACTCAAACAGAGACGTTTTCCTGTTCCTCTGTCAGCCCTCTCCCTCCGTCTGTCTCTGTCTCTGTCCCTCTGTTCAGAGGGACAGCCCCTGAGGAGAAAGAACAGAACTCGAAATGCCTTTGGCAGAAACCACACACTGACTAATCCATGCCCCTGGGCCCACACACTCTTGATTTTTTTATTTTATTTTTTGTCCCAACTTTGTTGTTTTTTTTTCCCCCTTTGCTCAACTGAATGGACGTGTTGGACAGGATGCTGCGAGCGAGAGTGGGAATGACGGACACAGGACATCTGGTAACGTCAAGACCCCCTCACAATCGCCGTCTCTCTCCCTTGCTCCTTCTCACTGCTGCTGCTGTATTTCTGTTGGCAGCGAATGAGCCGTTCAGACACTGCCTCTCCAGGCCTCTAGGTGGCAGCACTGGCTGTCTGATGACTGGTTGTGAAAGTGTGATTTCTGAGGTTGCCCTTGGTCATCCTCACATCACTATGGCGACACCACCTGCTTTCTTTCCCCGGGAGAAGCCCTGGCAGGCAAAAGCCTCTGTTGTCGCTGGGTGAATTTTGGAAGAAAAAAAATTTAATCAAAAAAAAAAAAAAAAACCTTTAAAAAAAAGAGTACTGTGTTCTGTATTTGTATTTTTACTGAACAAAAAAATAATAACTGTAAATATGTTTAAAATGAGACAAATTAAATAAAGATGTTACGAAAAAGTGAACTGAATAACTAAACGCGCTGCTGTCTGTTGAGATTTGTTCTCACATCATGCCTTTTCTTCTTGCATTGAATCAGATTTCATCTACGAACCTTGAAGCTGTTTTGGACTTCCTGTGTGTAGCAGTGTGTAGTCTAGTGTTTCCATCAGCATAGCTCTCTGGAGTCCAGTGATTATCACTCATGTGTCACCCCTTTGGCGCGACTTTTTCAGGAGAATTATTTTCGCGCTGCAGTCTAAGTTGTTCGCTCCAAAAACATCCCCTTCTCACCCCCACTCCAATTTTACACTCCAAGTCACAGCTGTGGGGTGAGTGCTGACTTCCCTCGACATCACACATCGATGTTCAGCTGAAGAGATGTTGTCTTTTGTGGAATTGAAAACAGAAGGTGGGCTGTAAAAAAAAAAAAAGGTTTGCTATCCTGTCCCTTTGTCCCCCGCTAGAGTACAGCTTTCCTCTCAGTCCTTGGCAGCTTATAGTGAGTGCAGCTTCAGTTCGCTCTGTTAGCAGATGGAATGCAACTTTATGGTGGCATAGAAATACCAAATATCAGAGTTGATATTTAGGCTAGAGTCAAAACCGCATCTGATGCAGCTCAACTTAGACCAATGTGTTTCTGTTTCCTGCTGTGGCCCTTCGTCATTGAGAGAGAGCACCAGTGCGTATTGTTTGGGCCTCAGTCTTAGTTTGGCCCCAGTCCACTGTGTAAGCAGCACAGAGGTCAGTCTGAACTAGCGATGTTCCCCCACAGACTTGCCGTGACCGGATCTGTCAACACGTTCTCAGAATATGTAGCAGGTAAGGATGCGTCTGCCAGAAGGCTTACTGCACTAGAGGCTTCTACAGGGATGAACATTTAGATTGGTTAGACTGGTTGCTATACAGTAAGACAAACGTAATTAATCCTGGAAATGGTTAATTAACCCTCTTCCTGTGCTGCTTTATAGGTTGTTTTTATCCTCTCCCCTCTCTGTTTTTTTTCTTCCCAGTTTCATCCTTTTTCTTTCCTGTGTTTTTTTTAGAGGTTCTGTCTCTACCTTACCCTGTCACCCTGTATAGGACTGGATAGATGCATGTGTGTGGATAAAGAAGCGAAGCTCTGAAAGTGGAGAAGTGTACCTCATCTCTCATCATCTCTTGGATGACCTCCAAACCTGCCTGCTGTTGACCTTGTGTGACCCCCAGTGACCTGTTACAGACACCAGTGTTCTCACACTGCTACCCAAACTCTGCGCACTGTGCAAACACCGTCACCACATCTCCACTTCCTCCCTTATTTGTAAATATGGGAAGTGATATCCATGAAGTCACATATACTGTATTAAGTAGCAGTGTTGAATATTTGAGCTGTCTGCCATATCTGCAAATATCAGATGTTGACATACCGGCAACATGTCCTGTTAACTTGTCCACTTGTAACCAAGAGTTTTATGAGACTAATCAAATACTATTCAAGTCTCAAGATAGATATGTTTCACAAATTGAAATAAAAAATGCATTTTCCTTATTGCCCTGATTAGGTTTAAGCAAAAAGAAAAAAGAAGATTAACTACAAGTACTTGCATACCTGCTTAAAAGTGATTAATCAGGTTTTGATTGAATGCAGTAGAAGTGAACTGAAAGTCTCAGCATATGTCACTGAGACGTGTTCTGTGTTGGCGGTGTGGTGCTTTTTCAGACGCATGTGGGGATCCAGGTCATAGGTTATCTGTGGCTTGTGTGGTTAACTGTGCGTTGTTCATAGGTTATCTGTGCGTTGTTCATAGGTTATCTGTGCGTCATTCATGGGTTATCTGTGCATTGTGCATGGGGTTGCCGTCTTCCTGATCTCCTCTCTTTCTACTTCAGCCTCTGCCGATGTAATGGGGGGGGGGGGGAGTAGCCTGACCAGACGGGTTCTTTACATGACACACTAACGCAGTCACTCTGACCCAGCTGACCTAGGTGGATGACCCTATGAATGATTAAACAACACTTTTTTTTCACCATCCATCTAAAACAAAAAGGACAGTACATTCATCCTTGTTATTTTCCACCTTTCTCTATGAACAGATTGCTTTATTATAATGACATATCTCTGCCAGGAAGCCGTATATCTTCCTTTGTCTTTCTCTATAAGTACATGCAGTCTTACACTTGCTTAAAACTACCATACCATCCACTGCCACAGTGATGACCTGGTCACTTCACTTCGTGACATTTTTTCCACTTCTAGCAGGCATGGTCAGCACAACCCCCACCTCACTGTAGACAATAACTTCAGCTGATCGGTGCTGTTCTTGGTCGTGATTACACAAGTTTAGTCCTGTAGGACAGAGGGTCACCTTGCTCCTGAATCTCTGTTTCCATATTTACACACTCACTACAATAAAAGCCCATTAATAGCTTCCACTCTCCACTGGGCATATGGTTCCTGACATTAAATGATCTAGATTAGTTTGAGATTTACCCCCACACCCACCCTGTGTTGTGTGTCTGTCTGTGTGTGTGTGTCTGTGTGTGTGTGTGTGTCTACTAGTGTGGGTTTGTGGTGTATTAATGATGTCTAATGTTTCTACACAGGCCCACGCTCTCTCCTCAGATTCGGCTCGTTTGGAGGTGGTGGGATTACCCCGATCAGATCGCACAAGGACGGACGATGAAGACCGTGAAATAAGGGATTCTCGTTTAATTTTCCTCTGGTCTCAGAGGGGGGAAAAACGGACCTCTTCTCTCATTCACCCCCCCCCCCCCCCCCCCCCGTAACTAAGGGAGACAGGCGGCTGGAAAAAGTGAGAGGTGTGGGAGCGAGACTGGCGGAGGAGGGTGGGTGAGCGGAGGAGTCTGGGTAGGTCGTGTCCCTGTGGGCCGCAGCGCTGAGGGATATTCCCTTTTACTTGAGTGGGTTTGGGCTATTTGGGTTGCTCAGATCTCTGCGAGGTTCACACCCATAATCCCCCAGTACTGTTCCACCAGGGCCATCCACCCACCCACCCCTGGTGTCTAGCACACACATTCTCTCTTACTTACACACACAGTCTAGGTTTCTCTGTCACACACACATTTTTTGGCTCTTTTTATCTGTCTATCAATTACTTTCTCACACACATCTCTCCCCCTTCTTCTCTAACATACACACAGTCTCACAATCTCTCTCTGTCTCTTGCGCTCTCTCACACTTACACACACACATGCACACACACACTCGCTTTTACTCACATACAGACACACACATTCAGTCTAGGTCTCCCTTCCTCTCCCTCGCTGTCTCATACAAAACAGTCTCAATCTTTCTTTTTCTTTCTCACTCACTCAGTCACTCACTCACATACATATACAGTCTAGATCTCCCCACCACTCCCCTCCCTGTTCTCATTGGTCAACAGCCCTCCTTGGGGCTGGGGGAGGTGTGTCGGAGTCGTTTGACCAAAGCCTCATCTGGTCTGTCCTCCCTGGCAGTGGGTGTTGGTTACAGGCTGGTGTTGGGGGGGGGGTTGGAGGAGGATGTGTAGCCTACCACTCCCCACACCTGGGCCCTGTGCTTCCTTAACACCCCTCTGCCCTTATGCAGAGCGACAGGCGCAATTATTTTTCAGCTGCGCCCCTTTAGAGAGGTCACCATGGGGATGTGTCAGGGGGCCGTTTCGCTTGATGAGAACCTCCGATCAGAACCGACCCGCTCCGGAATGCTGCAGAGGGGGTTCTGGTGGCGAGGGGCGGTGGGATAGCGGGCAACGGCCCCACAGTTCCACACCGAACCGAAAAACCGAGTACTCGTAGTACCGTAGTTGTCAATGACCATTAGGCCAGGTAGTTTTATAACAGCTGTGTGGCAAGCCTTACAGTGCGTCATCCTCGGCCAGCAGGGGGGGGACCAATCTGGACTCTCATGATGTCAGAGGAAGTGCTAGGTTATAAATATGACACAGAGTGAGTCACTGCACCGTTGAAGTCAGTGGGAGGGAAAAAAGGACGACGTCTGCGAGGATGTCCGCAAACGTAGTGGAGTGTTTAATGTGTTAATGGCGTGTGTGTGTTTGTCTGTGTTAGCCTGTAGCCTAACAGTGTATGAGCGTGTGTGTGTGTGTGTGTGTGTGTGTGTGTGTGTGTGTGTCACCCAGTGTGTACTTTCCTGTGTTAATGGCCGGCCGCGGGTTAACCATCCGTGGCATGGGCCGTGAGTCATTTCTACTTGGCATGGGGCCACACCGGCAGGTGGCCTTGCTCCAGGGAATTAAAAAATGCTTTGGTCCCCAGCAGAAAAACAGCACCGTGGAACTCTGCCTACTCCTCATCTCCCCCTCCCCCTCCTTCTCCTCATCCTCATCTTTTTATTCTTGCAAGAATGAACACTTTTATCTTGTAAGATCTACTCTCTTACAGTTCAATTCACTGTTTATTTTAGTGATGGCTGCAATGATAGACACCATAGATACACACCTTGTGTTTAGAATAAACTTAACAAAACGATCATGTACAGTACAGTGTGTTCTTTTTGGTTCACTTCATTATGACTATCAACATTATGCATTATGAATGCAGGCTATCTTTATAAATGGTGTCCATTTGTTCATACATGCGTGGAAACATCCTATGAAGTAAGATTGTGGTATTGCCGTTTTCGTGATTAAATGAAAACAGAATGTGACTTGAATCATTTGAGGGAGTGATGTGTCTCGTTTCAAATCATTAATCTGATTAAAACAAGGTAAAATGGTATGTGTTTGTTTGTTTGTTTGTGTGTGTGTGTGTGTGTGTGTGTATGTGTGTGTTGAATGGAGACATTATACTTCCTTTGTGGTTTGAGATACACCGTGGGGATGCAGTGATGTCATGAATTTGGCGATTTGCTCTTTGCACGACTTTTTTTTTTTTTTTTGGCCGACTCTCTCAACAGAAATTCTTTTTTTATGTTAGTCCCAAACCGTTATGACTCAGACATTCTTTTTATCAACATCAACCATCTTGCAGTTTCACTTCATCATTGTAACACGTGGGACACCTACACACTGGCTACAGATCGCAGGTCTTAACATCAACATTAGAGAGAGGTTCATTGAGTCTAGCGATAATGTTGATAATACTAATAATAATAATAGTGATAATGTCTCTAGACATTCTCCTTAATAATAATAATAATAATAATTAATTTAATCTATAGCGCACTCTATATTCGTCTGAATCTCAGAGTGCTACAGTAAAAACATAGTTAAAAAAAACAGTTAAAAACATAATTTACAAACATAGTTAAAACCAGAGGAGGGTTATGATACAGACCGGTCAGAACATGTCATATAGGGAGAAGCAGCTGAATCATGTTGTGGTTGGGTAAACACATACCCTGCATGATACTCAGCTGAGCCCTATTAAAAAAATGCCAGTGTGTCCATCTAAGTTACCAAGGTTACCGCTAGTGACCGTGACGATCCAGGTTGTGCTTTAGCTGACTCACCTTGTCAGGCTGGATCAATTAAAGTCAGCTGTGTCCAGGTGGAAGAAAACATGACGCTCAGGTGTGATGCTGTCGGGCCAATTAGGGCATCTGGAGATCTGTAGTGATTTCAGAGAAAGGACTGGGTTAGTCATAGCACATAGGCTACAGTATATGACGGTTATTATAGTGTCACAGAATGAGTCACGGTGCAGATGCAGGGGCAAAGTTACAATGTTTGTGTGAACTGCTGCAAATGCTGTAGAGGGTTTAATGGGTTTCTCATTCCATAGCTGTGTATCAGTGTGTGTATGTATCTCTTGTGTAGATATGTATCTCTTGTGTTAATATGTATCACTTGTCTTTGAATGTATGTATGTATGTACAGTATATACTATGGACAGTGAGCCTGGTGACTTGCATGGAGTCTGTGTCACAGATGGACAGCTGCGCTAACCACCACTTCACTTAACTCCTGAATGGACTCTCAGAGCTACTGTCAGATTTGTACTGATTTCTTCTGGAGGTGAATCCCTGGAGGTGAATCACACACACACAGGCATACCCAGAAATGTGAATAAAATCTCACCTAAGCCAAGTAGCGTGAAGAGAGGAACTGCAAAACTGTCTTACTAAGAGAGAGAAAGAGTAGAATGGGAGAATGACTGAAAGAAGAAAATGACGCGCTGTCAGTTGTACAGAAAAGAAGAGAGTGAGTGTGAGTGTGAGGGAGAGCGAGGCCAGGAGGGAAAGCCCTGGCTGTGCTCGTGTCTAAAGTCACAGTACGTCATCGGCCTCAGTCACTGGCACACCACTGGAGTGTAACGATCTTTACTGTTCCACTGAAGCATTTCCTGTCAATGGGGAAGCCCAAAAAGGTCACCTCTTACCATGTTTCTGTACTCACCCAAATCGCTCTGTGTACCTCCCCCACCCTCTCTGTCTGTTTCTCTCTCTCTCTCTCTCTGACATAAAGATTTTAGTTCTTTCCCTTTCTCTCTCTCATCACTCGCTTTCCATCTTCTCCCCCTAGTGCACCAACACATTTAGTAATTTAGAAATACTGGAGAATTGGAGATGATAACTGATTAACTGAAGAACATTTTGATTCCGTGGAAATTATGTCATGAAAGTAATGCACTGCGGGTGAACATTCCCCTCTTAAGCAGGCAAAATCTATCTATCCTTCTGCCATTTGTCAAAGTGACAAAAAAAAATGTGTTGATCCTATGATTATTATACATAAGGTTTGGCACCTATGTGTGCATAAGCCAAATGATGTTCAAAGTCCATATAAATGAATATAAACAAGAAGACCATATGACCTCAAAACACCTTTTTCATACTCAGCGTATGGGTGATCTCATGTCTAAAAATCCTTTCAAAATGTAACATGTCGGTGTAAATCCCTGTGAAATGTCATAGGTGGATCCAATGCGGACCAGCCAAGGTTCAGGGGATCCGCTGACCTCCAGAGGCTCTCAGAAGGACCCCACCTATTTTAATACACATTTTACTGAAGTGCTTTTGTCGCCAAGGGGGAAACATCTGTTTGTCTAGGCATGATAAGGGTACAGATTATGTTACATTAACTTCATGAGAAATGAATTGCCTTACATTTGCAAACTGAAAAGTAGGTCTATATTGCATAAAGTCATTTTGTGGAGAAACACATAGCCATACATTTATTTTAACCTTGTTGTAATATCCTGCACTAAATTTAACTGTTAGATATGCTTGGTTGGGCTGCTTACATCCACTGGTTAGTAGCCTGGTCAATGATAAACCTTTTCAAGTGAAGACATGTTGGCTTAGGTGTGCATCAACTGACCGAGATTCGCTCTGTTGAGTGTATCCGGTTCTGTTCTAGTGCAAATGTGGCCTCAGGTCAGATCTTCCCTATTGAATGTAATGTTATGCCTAGTCCTTTCTGCTACATGTGAGGATTTTGAGAAAGTCACACAAAAGTTAACATGTTACTTGGCACATGAACAAATGTATGTAATATGCTCTTAATTGAAAGAAATTACCCCCAAAGACACACACATTTATATATATATATATAGCCTATATATATATTAACATGATACACAGTATTAAATAAAGTATCCATCTATCTCACATGTGGGCTGTCATGTGTTTTTCCCTCTTGATTTGTGTAATTATTGTTATAAGAATACACGAAAGTTTAATAGAGTGAGCAACACTGAATTATTAGCAATTACCCTTCGCAACAAAGACTTTAGATAACTTTACAGGGTCTTCTATCTTTGCTCACACCTCTAGAATTCAGTGATGTCAAGAGCGACGGCCATGAGAATTTGAATCTGACAGTCGCCAATGGTTACTAAGCAACACAAAAACTCAGCCGACCAATCATTGCTCTCGAACAGCGCATTGATACTAGCTATTAGAACGCAATATGTTTTATTTAAATTCTGAAGCTTCCCACGTCGACGAAGTTTTGGGCAAATATCAGGTAATGCCAAAAGCTGGTGCACTGAAAGTGAAGCACATCGTTTGTTAATTGTCATTTGTTTGAACAGACATGTGGAATTGTGGCGTTTTTGCTTAAACTAGTGCGACGTGGTGGCAGTAGATCTCGTCCTTTCACGTAGTTGCTGTTCGGCTTATAAGAAGGCGTCTCTCTCACTGTTGCTCACTCACTGTTGCTCTTCAGTTCTTGCGTGTATTTAAACGAGTGGGCGAATGGATGAAAGAACCCGTGCAAAACTTTAACATCCTTATTTTGAACGATTTGAGAAGATCCATTTCAAGTAGGTAACACTAGCTATCTTTTCACAGAATGAGTTCCATAATGCTGTGTGGAATGAGGTGGAAAATAATTTGGCTAGTGAATCTGACTTTTGAAACGTGCTGAATTTTGCCGAGTTTTGTAAGTGTTTGATTCAAGGTTTCTGTTTGCTAGGTCATATTTAAAGTTCACCACGTAGTTACCAACTTTTTGAGGGGTTGAACTTAACTTGCAAAAATCCACATGTCTGCTTAAGTTTCGTTTGCAACCCGTAATGTTAACGTTAGCTTTAACAGTGCATGGCTCCTTTTTATATAACGTCAGCTAGACCGGTTTTCAGAAATCCTCCATGGATTCCTCTTGAAAGTTGTCGCTAAAGTTATCACGTGTTGGCTTTCTGAAAACGTGGTTAATCAAACGATTTCATTACGCTCATTTGTTTAGTTTTAGTGAGATGTGACCAACTTTAACGTTACCTCTTCCATTCGGTTGATGGTCTTCCCTAATCTCTTTAAACTTGTATGAAAGCGGTTTCTTATTTTTAAACTTTATTTTCTGGTGAAAACTTTACTATGCCTGTAGTATCTTAGCCTATATTTAATTCACAATTTGAACTACTGTTCAGGCGTCAGGGAAAGTGGTAATGGGTTTTTGTAGCGGTGGCCAAAGACGATTAATTTGCTCTGTGTGTGGCGTCCCTGCTTGTGAATGCATTTTTTGCTGTTTAGTTCTCGATTGTTAATGAAAGCGTGTTTGTTGTTCTGGAAAGTGGTGTCATTGTAGCGATTTTGTTTGGAATCACCACGGAGAGCCGAACCACAGGCTCTACGCGTGTGAAAGTTAAAGTTCATCGTCTGTCAAAAGTTGTTTGTCTTCGTAATCGGTGTTCCATTAGGACGCCACATGTTCACCGGCAACCACAATTTTGTTGTAATTTAAAGTTTCATCGTCTTGATCTCGACCACATGTTTAGTTACCTTTAATTCATATGTTGCTAGATAGAGGTTGTATGTCATAGTAGGTGACGTCACTAAGGCTTTTGAAAGAATCTTGCCTTCTACTCAGTATTAGTTGGTGGTACATTTAAATTGTGCACGTCTTTGAAAAACAGTAATATTTCCAATTTTTTTTCTCCAATTCAATCGCAGTTCATTCAAAGAATCTGTGAAGACTGCAAAAAATGGCAGAAGCGAACAAAAGCGGGGAAGAAGGCAGCAGTAGCAGCAGCAACCCCTCACACAGTGTGCTCACATGTGAACAGGTGAGCCGCCTGCACGAGGTGCTGACGGAGGTGGTCCCTGTGCATGGCCGGGGCAACTTCCCCACGCTGGAGGTGTGTCTCAAGGACATCATCCAGATGGTGCGTTCACGCCTGGAGGCGCGCGGTATCCGCGTGAAGGACGTGCGGCTAAACGGCTCCACGGCCAGCCACGTGCTGGTGCAAGACGTCGGCTGGAGCTACAAGGACCTGGACGTGATCTTCCGGGTGGACCTGCCACGTGACTCCGAGTACCAGCTGGTCAAGGAGGTGGTGCTGGGCACGCTGCTGGACTTCCTGCCCGAGGGCGTCAACAAGGAGAAGATCACGCCCATGACGCTGAAGGAGGCGTACGTGCAGAAGCTGGTCAAGGTGGCCACGGAGCAGGACCGCTGGAGCCTGATCTCGCTGTCCAACAACAACGGGCGCAACGTGGAGCTCAAGTTCGTGGACTTCATCCGCCGGCAGTTCGAGTTCAGCGTGGACTCCTTCCAGATCGTGCTGGACTCGCTGCTGGCCGGCTACGAGCTGTCGCCCGACAGCCCCGTGGCCCAGCCCTTCCACCCGACGGTGGTGGGCGAGAGCGTTTACGGGGACTTCGAGGCGGCGCTGGGCCACCTGCGCAACAAGATGATCGCCACCAAGCGGCCAGAGGAGATCCGTGGCGGCGGCCTGCTCAAGTACTGCAACCTGTTGGTGCGTGACTTCCGGCCCACCGACGAGGAGGAGTTCAAGGGCCTGGAGCGCTACATGTGCTCCCGCTTCTTCATCGACTTCCCAGACCTGGGCGAGCAGCAGCGCAAACTGGAGGCCTACCTGCAGAGCCACTTTGTCGGCGAGGAGAAGAGCAAGTACGACTACCTCATGATCCTGCGTCGCGTGGTCAACGAGAGCACCGTGTGCCTGATGGGCCACGAGCGCCGCCAAACGCTCAACCTCATCTCGCTCATCGCCTTCCGGGCGCTGGCCGAGCAGAACGCCATCCCAGACGCGTCCAGCGTCACCTGCTACTACCAGCCGGCGCCCTACGTGCGGGATGCCAACTTCAGCAACTACTACGTGGCCTCGTGCAACCAGTCCATTCCCACATGGCTGCCATGCAACTGAGCAGGGTTGGACAGCAGCAGCGTGGACGGATTGTAATAAACAACAAAAAAAACAAAGTAAACAAAAAAATGACAAAGGGACCCCCCTGCCCCCCTGTGCTTTATCAAAGAAAAAAAAGGAAAAAATATCACAGATAAACGGATGGATGGGATGCGCTGGGTAAAAAGGAGGCTTGAGCTGGTATTATCCTCTGTAGGCATAAAGGATATATTTAAAAGGACATGTGTTTTTTTTTTTTTTTTTGTTCCTCTTTTTGTTTTTTTTGGTGGGGGGGGGGGGGGGGCGGATGGACAACCCTAGCCCACACCCCACCCACACACCCCCCACCACTATTTTCCTCATTCCTTCCCTACAGAGGCCTGGAGAGCAGTGGATCCAAAGTGAGAGTTTTAGAGCTTGGATTACATTTTGTTTTCTAAAAACTTTTGTCTCAGATTTGTGTTTTTGTTCTCAACTTTGCCTCTTTTAAAAAAAAAAAAAAAAAGAAATGAAATGAAAAAGTTGTGCCTAATCGGGTGTCAAATCAAACACCCAGACTCGAGAAATGGTTTAGTTTATTTGGCCGCGGTGCCTTATTTCCTTCTTGCCATATGGTGTGTTGCCTATTCTCTGTCCATCCTAGTGAAAAGAGGGGAAAGTATTTATAAATAGTGTTGAAATGCATTATCTGCTCCTCATGCTGTGTAAAAAAAAAAAAAAAAAAATAGGTTGGAAAATTGTAGCCAAAAAAATATAGAAAACTTGAAATGTGATTTGGAGGAGGAAAAAACAGTACAAAATGTTGCATGAAAGTGACAGAAAAAAAAAGAAAAAAAGGTGATAAGGTTTATAGAAAGGCAGGTTTTTCTTTCTTTTTTTTGCTTTTTTCTCCCCGCACACTGATGAGCAGGTCTAGTTGTCCCCCAGTGTTGAAATTTTGGGGTCACATTTAAGGAGATCTCCATGACTCCCCTCACTCTTTGACCCCTGATGCTAAGCAGCATGGGTAACGGGGGACAAAAGGAAAACCGCCTTCTCTTAGTTTCCCTTTTAAAAACATTGACTTGAATGTGAATAGGAGAGGTCACTGGACAGAGTAGTTTGTCGAACTCGAACAGGTTGCACGCAGTATTTTGTTTTAATGATAATGATGATGCCACCATGAGTGTTTAGTGAGGAGGGCGTGTGTGTGTGTGTGTGACACCACTCACACACCTACCCCTCCTTTTTGGGCAGTGAATATGTTGAGCCTGTAAATCAGACGGAGAGAGGAAGTCTGAGATTCTAGTGTGCGGGCACAACAACGGTTCAGCCCATGGTCTAAAAAACAGGACAGTATATGTTCATATTTTCTTCCATTTTGGGGTAAAGTAATATACATGGTCAAGACTTCTGGAAGGATTCTTTTTTTGGGGGGGGGGGGGGAATGTGTTTCGGAGTGGAAAGAGAACTGGAGATATGCTTCTGTATTAATTCGAGGTGGAGGGGTTGGGTGCATGTGGAGCTGTGGGTTTTTGAGTCTGCCTGCTGCTTCATTAGGGGTGTGTGTGTGTGCCTTCCCTTAAAAGGATTTACCATTAAAACCGGTGTGCTCCTCTGAATGAGCAGTGGGCGTTTGCTCAAACACGTGGCCTGTTGTAAGGGGAACCCTCTCACACCCAGCCAATAGGAGCAACTGCTGCCAGCCTAAATTTACTCCTCATACCCCCCCGAGGGAAGGAGTGCTGGGGTGAGACCGAGTGGAGTGGAGAGGAGGGGGGGATGCCTGCTGGTGAAGCCACCACTGAACACAAGCTAGATCAGACTCGTTCGTCTGCCCCCCCCAATTAGCGCCAGCACCCCCCCTTGACGTGCAGAAGGTTACCATCCTTCGTACCCTTTTCTGGTCATGGTGGGGGGGCTGCCAAGAAGTGGGAAGCGGAGAAGTGGCATGACGTAGCACAGCTTGGTTGGGACATTCGTGGAAACACCTTGGGACACATTTTCTAACTTTGGATCGCGGGGGTGAGGGGTTGCAGTTGTGGAGCCATGTGATGACACTTTTTAAAGTCCTTTTAAGTCTACTTCCAGGATGGATTTCCCCCCTTAATGTGGGAGTGGAATCCAGCGCAGGTCACGTGACCTGACACGTTGATGTGACATCCCGGACTCCCGGGGCTCAAGTCCCCCCCCCCAGGATCTGACCTCGCCCACGTGGCTCTCGTCCTCTCCCCCTCTCTGCTCTTCTGACCCATTCACAGAAATGCCAGTGTGGCATTTGGGCTTCTTGCATTACATAAGAGGCCCCGCCAGCTGCCACAGTCCCACCACGGTTTCCCACCCCACCCCACCCCACCCTTCTCCTACCACCACTCCGTTGCCCTGGGCTGGGCTTGTGCAAGCGGATATTGGCCTGTCCCTGTGCTTGTCTCTTATCTATCCCCCACAGCCAGTGCCGAGAGGGAGGTGTGGGGGTCAGGGCACACGAGGTCCGGAGGAGGAGGAGGCGGAGGAGGCTTTGATCTGGGACAGGTTTAGGTTGAGTAAGGTTATGTATGTTTTGTTTGTTTTGTTTGTTCTTGTGTGGTTGTTGTTTTTGGATCTGTGGACCAATGTCCAAAGCAGCACTTTAGTGCCGTTTGTGATGCTTTTGTTGTGCGCTTTTTTTTATATATATATATAATTGGTGGGGACAGTGGAACACAGTGAAGAGTTGGTGATTGTGAAGGACATAGAGAGAGAGAGAGAGAGAGAGTGTGTGTGTGTGACATTGATTATAATGATATTGGTACAGGCCCTGTTGAGTTGAAGGTTTGTCTTGAGTAGATCTGGGTGGACTTGTGCTGAAGTACAGTAGTGTACTCTTTGGTCGGGAAAAAAAGTTGATGAAGTTAATTTTATGGCGTTAGTTTTCTTTTTTTTTAAACTCCTCCCTAGTTCTGGCCCCTGCCCATGTTTTCCGATCTCAGTGGTAGTCCAATATTAAGTTATCGTTCTGCTTTTGTTTAGTGAGATTCTTTGTTTTGATTTGACCTCCAGAGCCACCCTACTTTAAAGTGCAGGCTGACCACAAGTGCACTGAAAACCTTTTTGTGTGTGTGTGAGACGGGAGTGTGCGGGAGAGCAAGGAAATTTGAGGACATCTTGTTTGTAAATATGTCCAATATATATAGAAGCACTTTAGAGGCCTCAAGCCTACATTACTCCAAGCCTGTGTGTGTGTGTGTGTGTGTGTGTGTGTGTGTGTGTGTGTGTGTGTGTGTGTGTGTGTGTGTGTGTGTGTAATCTATGGGGTGGGGATTGTAATCTGGAGCTCAGGGAGGAGGGGTCAAATAAAGGGCTGTGGTACACCACTGGGGTAAAGTTCTGTTTCTCTTACGTGAGCCTCTGGACCCCTAGTCATTGCAGAATGAATTTCCACTACTTCCTCCGTCATGTAGAACACGTTTAGTGTCTGAAACTCAAGTGACTCCAGTAGACATTTCCATCTCCCTCTATTGGTTCAGTAGCGTCCCAGTCTCTGCGCTAAAACCCCCACGGTGTGTGTACACCACTCATGTTCAGCTCTGGGGCCCTAGGTGTGTGTGTGGCGCTGTGAAGCTTTTAGGCTGATACAAGAAGCCTGTGTGGGGAGGGGATACACAAGGACATGTCCCACTTCCAGGAGTTCACACTATAACCCTAACGACTACATCACACACACACACACACACACACACACACACACACACACACACACACACACACACACACACATATATGAGATACACACACACACACACACACACCCTCCTCTGTTGCCTGAGGTGGGCCTGGTAACTACTAATGCGAGGCACGTGTGGTGTTTGCTTCACGTAGAGAGGTGAGGCAGGGAGAGGGGCACAGACTGAGGCACAGACAGGGGGCAGCCTGAGGGAGGGAGAAGGGGAGTGTGAGCTTTATCTCTTACCAGATGCACTGCCACTATGATAAGCCCTGGTCTGATGGAGGTTCAGCTGTAATACCACTTCCTGTTTGAGAGCTGCCGTGTGTGTGTGTAAAGGAGGGGGGGGGGGAAGGGTGTTGTCTGTGTGTCTACCAAGGGTGTCTCAGCAGAAATGACGACTCAACTTGTATTAGAAACTGACTTGTCATATTGAAGTGGTGTATCTTTTTGCTTTTTATGTTGACATTTTGAATTCTGCCACATTTCTCCTTCTCTGGTCCTGTCTCCTTGTCTTCCTCTTCCTCCAACTCTGCTTCAATTCCACACATTCTTCCCAGATTTGATTCCCTCTCCTCTTCTCTCCTCTGTGGTTGGATGTCCATGTTCATTATATTGAGCTTGACTCTGTATAGCAGCCTGTATGGTAGCGTTGCTAAATGTATCTTTTTCCAGATTCTCATTCAGAGGTGTGGAAGGGGAAATACATCTTGCTTTGCTTCAGTTCAATATAATTGTTTTGTTTGTTTTTCTTTTCTCTCTCTGATGTCCTGTGCCCAGTGTGTGACTCATACAGATGAAGTGGTGGTCCCTGTTGGGCAGCCCTGTGCATGTGTTGTAATAAGAGTTGTGGAAGTTTGGCAGCAGCTGGTCACACATTCGTTTTCTGTGTGTGTGTGAGCTTGTGTCACTGAGGATGCCTGTAAGTTTCAAAAGTGAAATGTCGCACTATTATCTATATTTTTTGAGATGTTGTAATGCAGAACATAAAGCCCCCCCACCCCCCACCCCAGTCTGTCAGTGTGTGTGTGTGTGTGTGTGTGTTGTTGTTTTTTTTTTTTTTTTTTTTTTTCCCTTCCTGTTTTTTGATGGCGATGATGTTGACTATCATTATTATGCTACTTCATTTTTTTCAGCACTTTTACCTCATTTAAGTTTTCCTTGGGATGAAATTGTACATCAGGAAAATGTGTATGCAGAGGAATTAAAGAAAAAAAAGATTCAATAAAGAGTTAAAATCCAACTTCTCCTGTTACGTGTCCTGATTTTGAGAATTATTTTTAAAGTGGCAGCCGAGGTTTTGTTTAAAACTGGTCCGTTAACTGAACCTGAGTAATGGTGCAGAACATTTTAGGCCGTTGGGATCCGTGCCGTTCTGATGTGGCCTTAAGATCCCAACCGAACATGTGTTTAAAATGTGCAGACAGTGTGTGTGTGTTGTGTAAACTCAAGTTCAGTTCCCTTTCCTACAGGTCTTAAGTAAGAGTGATTTGTCATGTCTGCTAATGACTACTGGTTTTTTTTCCTCTTTTTTTTTTATGATTTGTCATGGTTGTCTGAGACTGACCAGATGCCCTGAAAGCTTCTGTTAAACCATATATGCATTGCTGCATCAGACAGACTTTACTGGAACATCAGAGTCCTAAAAAGCACTGGTAGAGGTTGCAAATGGTGAATAGGCCGAGTACTAGTGGAGTAGTCAGCCTACAAACTGATGCTTAAGCAAGCTGTTTGCAATATAGTAAGCTCGCTTATGTACCATTTAACTAGGCAACTGTCTGAATCAATGCAAATGTATACATTGTGAACTTCCATTTCCATCTTGTGCTAGTTGGACATGAAATGATCAAAGTTCAACTACAGAGTGCACTGTAGCGAGTAGACAGGTAAAAAGAAACTCTGAACAGACACCCAGCTGCAAAATGCTGCTCAATGCGTCCCCATCCACCTTTGCCAGTAACTGTTCAAACTTCTGCCCCGTGGGTATTACAGTGGTACAGTGAGTACAGGGGTCCCAAGGCTCCAACACTCTTCTGCCCCGTGGGTATTACAGTGGTACAGTGAGTACAGGGGTCCCAAGGCTCCAACACTCTTCTGCCCCGTGGGTATTACAGTGGTACAGTGAGTACAGGGGTCCCAAGGCTCCAACACTCTTCTGCCCCGTGGGTAATACAGTGGTACAGTGAGTACAGGGGTCCCAAGGCTCCAACACTCTTCTGCCCCGTGGGTAATACAGTGGTACAGTGAGTACAGGGGTCCCAAGGCTCCAACACTCTTCTGCCCCGTTGGTATTACAATGGTACAGGTGTCTAAAGGCTCCAACACTCTTCTGCCCCGTGGGTAATACAGTGGTACAGTGAGTACACGTGTCTCAAGGCTCCAACACTCTTCTTCCTCGTGGGTAATACAGTGAGTGCAGGTGTCTCCAGGCTCCAGCTACCAGGCCCCAGATCAGTTGCTTCTCCATGCACCTTTGCCATTACTGAATTCTGAATGACTACTCAAGGCTGAATACTCTCTGTATTATACTACTGTGCTACTATTACCACTACTAAAAGATAGGACTGCGCTACCACTGAAGCCAAATCATATGTAGAGGATAAGGAATATTATCCACGGCGCATAAGGGTGTGTCCAGACGTACAGTTTACCCACTTTTTTTTCTTTTACCGCTATGCCACCGGGTTGAAGGTTGACTAGGTATTATCTAACTTCCTGTTGAGTGTTTTCCCACCTCGACGGCCCTCTCGCAGCCGTTTAGCTGCACCAGTGTGCCTTCTGTTGTTTTGCCTGTTGTTTTGTGACTGTCGCAAACTCTCGGATATGCAAACTCCAGTTTCATTGTTTTTTCTTTCATTTGTTGGGTTCTCAACATATTCAAAAAAGGGGCTTGTCCCCTTCGCCTCAGACAGGAGACCATCTGTTTCTCTCATCCTGGTCGAGATTGTGCTGCGGACGACACTCTTTGCTGCCAGTTTCGGATCAAGGCATTAAAAATAACTGCCTCAACCCCCAAACCTAACCCCCCAGCCTTGAACATTCTGAACTCTGTGTCACCATCAAGACAGGATCACTCCTAGCCCTGACCCCAGCTCCACATGCTAACCAGTCAGTCCCCCACTCACTGTAAAAATGCTTGGACGATTAGCTAATAAACACAAGTGATTTTTTTTTTTACTAACCATCAGATATCCATGAGCGAATCATTCTCATTCTCATACATGCTCATGAGTATTTAGTCTCTCCTTGTGTCCGTGAACATGCCCACAACCATCAGACATTAAAACAAGCACCAAACAAACATCACCATATTAGCATGCCGCGTGGTTCCTGGCCACACGACAAGTGCAAATCCCAGTACAAGAGGGCAGTATCCCCGGTCACATCCTCAGAGCCAGGTCTACACGTGCCTCATTGCGTAACGTGGCCTGGTATTAATAGTGCTGGGATCCTAATGTGCCGTGGCCCATAATATGGCCGCGTATGAATAAGGTGTTGGTGACACAGCTGCTTTCTCATGCTTACGTGGGCCGGGCCCCAAGAGGAGATATAGACTGAGGGGTTCTTTTTTTAAAAGGCCCGTCACTCCCATCTCCCGTGGCATCTTTATATGGTGGCAACTATTTGAAGTGGAGTACATAACTCAAATTCCTGTGTGGGCCATGGTGAAGTCGAGCCTTTGTGAGTGGAGAGTGGGTACATTTGTGTCAGTAAAGGGTTCACTCATAGTTTCCATGAATTGCAGTAATTCCTAGCTGCGGCCCTATAATGATGAACATTGATGGACTTTGTGTGTATGTGTGTGTTTGTGTGTGTTTGTGTGTATACGAGAGAAAGAGAGAGAGAGAGGGAGGGAGAGAGAGAATTTGTGTGCTGACAGGAATATGAAAGAAGCTTTTTTACGGTTTCAGAGAGGCAGATGAAGTGTCTTCATGTGAATTTAGATGGTATGTGTGTTTGTGTGTGTAACAGAGAAAATTAGCATGCTGATGTGAGATTGATAGACTTAGTATGTAAGTGTGTAAGAGAGATGAAAAAAATGTGTTTTGGGTTTGTGTGCATGTGTGTGTGTGTTAGTGTTTCTGTGAGCAGTGGAAGATCTGCACGCGATGTTACTCACTCGCTACCGCCGCCATCTAGCTTTTCCACTTGGGCAACCCCACAGTAAAATGTGGTGAATAACTCTCCGTTGCCGTATATGCTATAAAGCCATCTTACGGGAACACAATGTTAGGTATGCCACGATGACTAAAGACCACCACAGCAACCCCCTGTGCGGACAGAGTTGTTTTTTCCATCCCGTTTGATGACCTCCACTTCCAAACGTAGATCCACTGCCTACGAGCCCTGGAGAAAGGATTTGAGGCGGCAGCTGGAATCTAAGATGTTTGCCTGCTTCTCTGGAGTAATTCTCTTTTGATGGCCTGTGACAGTTTTCTCTGCTTGATATCAGGCCGTGATTGTGTATATATATACTGTATAGTGTATATACTGTATATGTATTCACAGTGGCAAGCAAAAGTTTGGGCACCCTTGGTCAAACTCTCTGTTACTGTGAACAGCTAAGCAAGTACAAGATGATCTGATTTCCAAAAGGCATTAAGTTAAAGATGACACATTTTTTTATATTTTAAGCAAGATGAATTTGTTCATCTTGTACAGCTTGAAAATAACAAAAAAAGGGTCTGAAGCCAAGATTTATGCCCCCTGCATAGTCAGTGCTTAGTAACAGCCCCTTTGGCGAGCACCACAGCTTTTTGTAAATGCTTTTTGTAACCAGCGTCTTTCCATTCTTGTTTTAGGGAATTTAACCCATTCTTCCTTGCAAAAGGCTACTAGTTCTGTGAGATTCTTGGGCCGCTTTGCATGCACGGCTCTTTTGAGAGTCTATCCACAGTTTTTCAATGATGTTTAGGATGTTTTAGGACTGTGGGGGCCATGGTGAAACCTTTAGCTTGCGCCTCTTGAGGTAGTCATTGTGGCTTTTGAAGTATGTTTAGGATCATGATGTTGTTGTAGAAGCTATCCTCTTTTCAGCTTTTTTTTTTTTTTTTTTTACAGATTGTGTGATGTTTGCTTCCAGGCTTTACTGGTATTTCATTGAATTCATTCTTTCCTCTGTCAGTCAGATGATCTCTGTGCCGCTGGCTGCAACACAAGCCCAAAGCATGATCCATCCCCCACGATCCATCCACCATGATCCATCCACCTCCATGTTTAACAGTTGGAGGTGTTCTTCTCATGAAATTCTGCACCCTTTTTTGTCTAGACGTACTGTACCTTTGCTCATTGCAGCCAAAAAGTTATATTTGAACTTCATCAGTCCAAGGCTTGTGTTGGATTTTGTTGTTTTTATGGCATTTTGTTTTTCTAAATTGACCACACTGAAAAAACAAGATGACTTATTCTCTAAACAGAAGACTTGACTGTCGATGACTTTTGAGGAGAATCTTGAAGATATTGAATGATTAAAACGAAACAGAGCTGTGAAAGTTACTAAGTATGCTAGATAAGTTCCTAATGATGATTGTGAACAAGCCATTGCCCTAACCAGCCCAAACTAAGGCCTGAGACCTTGGGCAAAGTTATCGCTTGGGGTTTCGCCTCAACCTTTTTTCACAATTGTACAACATTTAAAAAAAAGTTGAAAAGAATGTTTCATCTTTAACCGTATGCCATTTGGACATCTTCTACTCTCTTAACTATTCACAGTAACAGAAATGTTGACCAGGACTGCCCAAACATTTGCATGCCACATATATATATATATATATATATATATATATATATGTGTGTGTGTGAGAGAGAGAGAGAAAGAAAGAGAGAGAGAGAGAGAGAGGGAAAGAGAGAGAGACAAAAGAAAGAGAGAGAGAGAGAGAGAGAGAGAGAGCTAACCCATTAGATAGTGTTGGCCAGTAAGCTGGTGGTAACATTCCCCCAACACACTCTTTAAATGCCCCCAGTGGCCCTGGTCAGTTAGCCAATGGCAGGACAATGATCAGGGGCCAAAAAAATGGTGGTGAACGGCCAGCCAACAATGCCTGATTTCTGGAATACTACTGATTGAAATATGCTGGGAGAGACAAAGGAAAGCTAGCACACAGCAGAATGCTTAGAGGGAGGACAGGAGGCAGGCGGTGGAGAGAGACAGAGAGAGAGAGAGACAGAGAGAGAGACAGAGAGAGAGAGAGAGAGGGGTTTTCTTTTTTTTAGGTTTAACACTCGTTTATTGAAGCTTTTCAGTATTTTTACCTTACAGCACACGATACATAGACAACTTTAACAACAACACAAGTTTGACATATTCTGATGAAAGAAAGGCAAGGCAGTCCACATACCATGAAACCCTCTGTTTCATACTTTATAAGAACATTTGCCCATCCACTCCAGCTTCACACA